>NC_090030.1:36100116-36172616 GCF_037176765.1 Anolis sagrei | reverse complement strand
ATCACAGGCATTGTCTTTTGGAAAACGTTGACCATTGTTTGCCTAAATGTTAAGGCTATTTCTGCTCAATCGCAGGCACAAACCAAGATGTCAAAAGCATTTTTAGTGTCATCAATCCCGGTGAAATCTATCTGCCCATCTTTTCCGTTTGAAAGAACTCCGCAGACTCTGCTTTTAAGACCTAGTCGTCGTCCTCCTCCTCCTCCACGTCGGAGACCTTTTGTTTGCCGAAAATGAACAGAGTGTAAAGCAATAAAGAAAACAACCTTCTCCATTTGGGTTTGTTTATGCCCATGGCAGTTTAAATTGTTCCTGTCAAACGTACCTCTCTGGTTTCGAAGATATGCATTCTTTAAGTGTAAGCTACCCGGTTCTCTATTCTGGAGGAAGCTCAAGGTTGTGCTCTCAGTAAGCGAAAGAAAGGGACTTACGAAATTGGGGTTGTTTGTGCATCAGGTTGACAGGTTGTTGTGATTGTGGTTGTTGTGGTGGTTGTTGTTGTGCACCTTTAGGTTATTTCTGTTGGAGAATGCAAGGAATTGGTGTGTGTGTGTGTCAACTCAACTGTAAAATAAGATTTTACAGAGCAGTCCAAAGTCTAATAGTGTTTCTGTATTCTAAAATGGGAGTCTGAGCTCTGAGCAGTCCCAGATCTAATCATGTGCTCTTAACAGTTCAAAATCTAATAGTGTCTCTGTATTCTAAAATGGGAGTCTGAGCTCTGAGCAGTCCCAGATCTAATCATGTGCTCTTAACAGTCCAAAGTCTAATATTGTCTCTGTATTCTAAAATGGGAGTCTGAGCTCTGAGCAGTCCCAGATCTAATCATGTGCTCTTAACAGTCCAAAATCTAATAGTGTCTCTGTATTCTAAAATGGGAGTCTGAGCTCTGAGCAGTCCCAGATCTAATCATGTGCTCTTAACAGTCCAAAGTCTAATAGTGTCTCTGTATTCTAAAATGGGAGTCTGAGCTCTGAGCAGTCCCAGATCTAATCATGTGCTCTTAACAGTCCAAAGTCTAATAGTGTCTCTGTATTCTAAAATGGAGTCTGAGCTCTGAGCTGGTCCAGATCTAATCATGTGCTTTTAACAGTCCAAACTCTAATAGTTGTTGTTTTTTTGTCGTGTCAGGAGCGACTTGAGAAACTGCAAGTCGCTTCTAGTGTGAGAGAATTGGCCGTCTGCAAGGACGTTGCCCAGGGGACGCCCAGATAATTTTTTTGATGTTTTATCATCCTTGTGGGAGGCTTCTCTCATGTCCCCGCATGAGGAGCTGGAGCTGATAGAGGGAGCTCATCCGCCTCTCCCCGGATTCGAACCTGCGGCCTGTCGGTCTTCAGTCCTGCCGGCACAGGCTTTAACCCACTGCGCCACCGGGGACTCCATAAGTAAAAAATAAGATGCATGAAGCTAATTGGGTGGGCGATGCCTGTGGAGCAGGCTGTGCACTTTTGGATACTGTTACATTTTTGTTCAGGCTTGAGCTGTGCATGAAGTTCAACAGGGACAAATGCAAAATACTGCACTTAGGCAGTAAAAATGAAATGCAAAGAGACAGAATGGGGGACGATGAGGCCTGACTCCAGAGCAGTACATGTGAAAAAGATCTTGGGGTCCTTGTGGGGAGGAAGGGGAACATGAGCCAGGAATGGGATGTGGTGGCAAAAAAAGCCAGTGGGATTTTGGCCTGCATCAAGAGGAGCATAATGTCTAGATCCATAGTGTGTAGATCCAAACATCAGTATCAGGGTCATTGTTACCAGCGAAAGCTGACTGCTCCTGCTTCTGATTTATAGCCCTGAATTCCCCATGCAGGAGGTGCTAGGGCATCTCCCAATTAGCTCGGCGTTTTTAGCAGCTATTCTGGCTGAATGCCATCCGTGCTCTGTCTCTTTTCGTCTCTTTAGAAATGTAGGCACTTTCAAACCCTCCAATTCCTGAGCACTTCCCTGTAGTTATTTTACATTACACTACAGTTATTTTACAGTACACTACAGTTTCCGCCTTATGGTGTCCTTAAGTTGAAACTATTTTAAGGCTTTTTTGGGTCGAGAGAGTGGCCTGCCCAAGACTATCCAGTGGGTTTCCCTAGCTGGGCAGGGAATTGAACCCAGGCCTCCAGAGCTGTGACCCAACGCTCCGATCATATTGACTGCGCTGACTCGATTGTGCTATCTTCTGAATCCATTTTCTTCTAAAGCCATTACACTCGGTTTTACAATATGTTGACACATATCCTTGTCAAAGGAATCTGGAGCAGGATTTTGCATTCATGTTCTAACACTGCAGAAATCAAATACAGGGAGATGAAAGGCGTCAACCCGTGATTCCCGGGTTTTCTGCTGTTGCTCTTTCAGGGCTTCTCTGGGACAGAGTTGTTGCGCAAGGCGTGTTGTAGCCAAAGCCCAAGCAAAAGACACACAAACAAGAGGGAGAAAAGGAACAGAAAAGCTTTACTCTTATCAGCAGAGACATAAACTTGCAGTGTTGCATACCAAATCAAACAGTGCAACAAACTTACACAGTTCTTATAAGTAACACAGAATAAGGCTTCTTCGTCTTCCTTCAAATGAGAGAGCAAAACATAAACCTTGAGTAAATAGCTATTCCACCATAGCAAAGAGCATCGCTGTTAGAGCAAAGCAGCATTACAGCATATTACTCCTCCAAACTGTATTCTAAAATCCATACAGTTATACCCCACCGTTTGTGGCCCAAACATGCTGGCTGACCTACATTACCAGCTGCACATAACAGTTAACATCATAAGGATTTTCTTTAACACACACTTGATCATGGTAAGACTTACTGTAACAGAATGGGGTTGCACTGGATGGCCCATCAGGTCTCTTCCAACTCTAAAATCCATACAGTTATACCCCACCGGTTGTGGCCCAAACATGCTGGCTGACCTACATTACCAGCTGCATATAACAATTAACATCATAAGGTTTTTCTTTAACACACACTTGATCTTGGTACGACTTACTGTAACAGAATGGTGTTGCACTGGATCGCCCATCAGGTCTCTTCCAACTCTAAAATCCATACAGTTATACCCCACCGGTTGTGGCCCAAACATGCTGGCTGACCTACATTACCAGCTGCACATAACAATTAACATCATAAGGATTTTCTTTAACACACACTTGATCTTGGTACGACTTACTGTAACACAATGGGGTTGCACTGGATAGCCCATCAAGTCTCTTCCAACTCTAAAATCCATACAGTTATACCCCACCGGTTGTGGCCCAAACATGCTGGCTGACCTACATTACCAGCTGCACATAATAATTAACATCATAAGGTTTTTCTTTAACACACACTTGATCTTGGTACGACTTACTGTAACACAATGGTGTTGCACTGGATCGCCCATCAGGTCTCTTCCAACTCTAAAATCCATACAGTTATACCCCACCGGCTGTGGCCCAAACATGCTGGCTGACCTACATTACCAGCTGCACATAACAATTAACATCATAAGGATTTTCTTTAACACACACTTGATCTTGGTACGACTTACTGTAACACAATGGGGTTGCACTGGATAGCCCATCAAGTCTCTTCCAACTCTAAAATCCATACAGTTATACCCCACCGGTTGTGGCCCAAACATGCTGGCTGACCTACATTACCAGCTGCACATAACAATTAACATCATAAGGATTTTCTTTAACACACACTTGATCTTGGTACGACTTACTGTAACACAATGGGGTTGCACTGGATAGCCCATCAAGTCTCTTCCAACTCTAAAATCCATACAGTTATACCCCACCGGTTGTGGCCCAAACATGCTGGCTGACCTACATTACCAGCTGCACATAATAATTAACATCATAAGGTTTTTCTTTAACACACACTTGATCTTGGTACGACTTACTGTAACAGAATGGGGTTGCACTGGATAGCCCATCAAGTCTCTTCCAACTCTAAAATCCATACAGTTATACCCCACCGGTTGTGGCCCAAACATGCTGGCTGACCTACATTACCAGCTGCACATAATAATTAACATCATAAGGGTTTTCTTTAACACACACTTGATCCTGCTACGACTTACTGTAACAAAAGTCTCTCCGTTCCATCTCCCAAGTCCAAAGGGATTTTCAACAACTTTAGCCCAAGAAGGGTTTACAGATCTTACTTCCATTCCATGTAAATTGTTATGTAAACATTGTGTGGTAATGTAAATGTTGCTTTTCTGTGGGTCGTTCATTTTTTTGGCTTTTAAGTATCTTCCGCTGTGTTTTTTTTCCAGTGTTTTTATGAGTGATGGTCACTTGTTGGCCTGATAAGTATATTGTGTCCAAATTTGGTGTCAATTCGACCAGTAGTTTTTGAGTTATGTTAATCCCACGTTGAGGGAACTGTGAGACGCTGGTTGCGGAAACAGAGTTTCAACTGCTTCCGTGACGGCTACAGAAAATTTGTTCATCATTGGAAGAAATGTATCCAATTGTCTGGGGGTTATGTGGAAAAGTGAATAGTGGTTGTTCATCATATCCAATTGTCTGAAGATTATGTGGAAAAGCGAATTGTGGTTGTTCATCTTTGGCAGAAATGTATCCAATTGTCTGGTGTGGAAAAGTGAATAGTGGTTGTTCATCTTTGGCAGAAATGTATTCAATTGTCTGGTGTGGAAACGTGAATAGTGGTTGTTCATCGTTGGCAGAAATGTATCCAATTGTCTGGTGTGGAAAAGCGAATTGTGGTTGTTCATCTTTGGCAGAAATGTATCCAATTGTCTGGTGTGGAAAAGTGAATAGTGGTTGTTCATCGTTGGCAGAAATGTATTCAATTGTCTGGTGTGGAAAAGCGAATTGTGGTTGTTCATCTTTGGCAGAAATGTATTCAATTGTCTGGTGTGGAAACGTGAATAGTGGTTGTTCATCGTTGGCAGAAATGTATTCAATTGTCTGGTGTGGAAACGTGAATAGTGGTTGTTCATCTTTGGCAGAAATGTATTCAATTGTCTGGTGTGGAAACGTGAATAGTGGTTGTTCGTCGTTGGCAGAAATGTATTCAATTGTCTGGTGTGGAAACGTGAATAGTGGTTGTTCATCGTTGGCAGAAATGTATTCAATTGTCTGGTGTGGAAAAGCGAAGTGTGGTTGTTCATCGTTGGCAGAAACGTATCCAATTGTCTGGTGATTATGTAGAAAGTGAATTGTGGTTGTTCATCATTGGCAGAAATGTATCCAATTGGAATGCTTTGCTGGAGTCTTCTTTATGGCCTCATAAATCAGTTAATTTAGCAAGGGTTAAGGAGATGTCTCCTCTTAGAGAGAAGGAGAAAGAGAAAGAGTCCCAGGACCTCATTCCCTGGCCTGGATGGAGGATAACAGGCGGATTCCGTTGGTTGCAATAGGTTAGCTGGCCGTGGAAGCTGTCAAGCGCTTTCCCTCCTCCAGGATATTGGATCTCTGTGGGTGCTGCGAAGGCAAGCTGCGCTCTTCCCCTCCGCATGGCACATGCGCGTACACGCCAGCTTGGTGCATGATTCCAGCCCCGCTTTGCCAACAGGCCGACTATCTCCCTCCTTCCCTCTTTGTAGGAAGACTCCCCGACTCCTACACCAGCGAGTTGGGGTGGAGGGGGAAGCAACCGGGGTGTCACGGCACTGAGAAGATAAACGCACCGGCTGTGCTGGAGGCTGTCCTGGGGCTGTTTGTTATGTGTCTCCAACATTGTCAGTACATCACACACTTCCTCGATCTCCGCATTACCCTACTACAAGCCTGTCTAATGGGATCCTCTCTTGCCAATTCTAGCTTACCCTGACCTACTTCTTCCTTGTGTCCCAGCAAGCTGTCAGGAACTATCAGAGCATTGGGAGCTGAAATAAACAGTCACCGAGGGGGAAAGCAAGCCAGTCTCCGCTGAATTTAATTAGCTTTGTTCTAACGGGTTTGTTTGCTTTATGCACTCACATCGTTTTCGTTCATTTAAATTTGGAGTCCTTTGTTGGAGGGGGGGGGGGCGGGCGTTCGAAACTGCCATTAACAACGAAGGCAAGTCTCTAGAAAAGGGAAGGAAGGCTCAGGACGGGCCACAGGTCACAAAACAATCCCTCATTGCAATGTCCATTCTGTATGCATAATATTTTGCTTTGCCCAACGAGCCTCGGAGCCGAGCTTTGCCTTTTCCCCTCTTCCTTGTTTTCTGTCGCGACCCAGATCAGGAAACGAGACCATAAGATAACAATCCACCAGACTTGACTGTGGGAAAAAACAATCCCTTTTTATTGATGAAAAATGGTTGCAAAATAGAGGAAAATGCAAAGTCAAAAAGCCACAGTAAAATTCAGCAGTCAGGAATATCTATCAACTAGATCAAAATTCCAAAAGCTACACTGCAAAAACCTGGAACCTGTTAGCATTTCACTAACCGTACTTGGAGCACTAGAAGCCTCTTGGGATGTAGTCCAAGGGGAAACGGGAAATCTGCCAAGGTAATGCCTCAGTCTAAACGATGCCTGATCTAACCGCCTGGGGAGAGGCACTTAAAACTGAAGAAACTGTTTCGTGACACGCCTCCAGGCTTTGAAGCCTGCGCCTCCTTTTCCCTTAATCTGCTTGACCTTCGCAGACTCTGCGATTCACTCCTGTTTTTCCAAATCTGTCCTTTTCTATCCTCATTAAGGAAGCCAGGTGTTAGCTCCTCTGGAGAGCTATCACCGCTTGGTTTTGAAACATTCTCATCAGGATGTGTAGTTTCACTTTCCAAGCCACTGATCTCAGAATCAACAGTTTCCAAACCATCAGGGAAAAATACATGTTCAGTAGCCTGTTCAGTAGCATCAGGAAATACAATCAGAGAATCAGGTTCAGGTTCACACGCAGGCTGAACCCCCACATTTTCCTCTAAATCAGTGTTTTTCAACCTCCCTAATGCCGCGACCCCTTACTACAGTTCCTCATGTTGTGGTGACCCCCAACCATAAAATTATTTTCATTGCTACTTCATAACTGTCATTTTGCTACTATTATGAATCGTAACGTAAATATCTGCGTATTAGGGCTGGGCGGTTTCGTTTCGTTAATTCGTAATTCGTTAATAACAAAACGATAACGAACCATTCTGGAGCAATTTTTTTAAAAAACGAATTTTTAAATACGTTTTGTAAATGCTTCGTATTTCATTATTGTATTCGTTTTGTTATTGTTTTGAGGTTGTTTCGTTATTATTTCCGTATGTCTGGGGCAAGTTTTATGGTTGTTTTTTGTTTAATTAGTGAAAAAAAATTATAATATCACACCAACAGTCAACAACAGAGGGAGAGGGAAGCTTCAGAAGTTTTTGGAGGTTTTTTAGCGTATTTCGCGGTCGCGTCCGCCATTAACGAATCGATTCGTTAATGTTTTGTAATTTTTTTCACATTTACGAAATTTCGTAAATATCGAACTTTTTAAAAGGAAAATTTTGTAATTATTTTAAATAACGAAACGCAAAAACCCCCAAAAAATGAATCGATTTTAGAAACAAATTTTTCCGTTGTTACCCAGGCCTACTGCGTATCTATATATATAATAAAGACCAAACTTGGCACACTGAGTCTCCATGACGCACTCTACATCCAGGTGCAGTTTGAAGGAGGGTGCACCATGGACGATGGGACTTGCAATACCTGCACTCCCTTCCTAAGACCATTACAACTGCCAAAAATGATGGATCAGGACCACAATTTACACAGAGACCCAGCATGACCCACTCTACATCCTGGTGCGGTTTGGAAGAATTTGACAATGGATGATGGGACTTGCAGTACCTTCACTCACTTACTGACACCACTGCCACCCTCATCTAATGACTGATAAAGACCAAACTTGGCACACAGAGCCTCCATGACCCACTCTATATCCTGCTGCTGTTTGGAGGAGGATGGGCCATGGATGATGGGACTTCAAGTACCTTCACTCACTTCCTGAAAATAATGCAGCCGTTATCCAAAGACCAATAAAGACCTAACTTGGCATACAGAACCGCCATTACCCACTTTCTCTAATAACCCGGGCAACGCCGGGTCCCCAAGCTAGTATATAATATTTGCGGGCCGGATAAATGTCCTCAGGGGGCCGGGTCTGGCCCGTGGGGCATAGTTTGAGAACTCCTGCTTTAGCCAATGCCTCCTGATTCAGATATTGATATCCTTCGGTGTTTATTTTCCAATTTGGATCTAGCAATTCGTTTGTGTTATGATTCACAACATCGTGTTGACGAGATCGTGGAATAAAGGCTGAGATTAAAGAAAGAAAAAGAATCAATGGTTCTAATTTTCCCCATTGTTTGCTATTAGAAAGCCTTGAGATGCCACCTAATGGTTGCCAGCTTATTTATTGTTGTCACGGCACACGGCTTAACATAGGATCTCTTTCCATTTTTCTAATATGTTGCATGCCCGTGTCGACTGTATACAATTCTGATTGAGAAAATAAAGTTGTTTGTAATTCCACGTTTGAGGGGAATTATTGACTAATAATACTAATAATAATAATAATAATAATAATATTTACTACTAAGGAGAAGGTTGACTAACGCGAGTTTTCTCTCTTCTCAGGAAGATCACGCTTTACAAAAGGTTATGATTTCTAACAAGGTCAGGCTGTTTTCCAAAATGTTATGGTTTTCCGAAGTTTCCAAAGTTTGGAAGCCACAATTTATTTATTTATCGTGTCATCAGCAACCATACCATTGTGTTACAATTCTAACAGAACAAAACAAACACACAGATTAAAAAGAAAAAGAAAAAAAACACGCAGATTTTGCAAACTTGGTAGTTGGTTAAATGTCCTTTGAGGAGTATCTGGCCCCTTGGAGAGCCTCTGGTGTTGCCGCAAGAAGGTCCTCCCTGGTGCATCATGTGGCAGGGCTCAGGGTGCATTGCAGCAGGTGGTCAGTCGTTTGCTCCTCTCCGCACTCGCATGTCGAGGATTCCACTTTGTGGCCCCATTTCTTGAGGTTGGCTCTGCATCTCGTGGTGCCAGAACGCAGTCTGTTCAGCGCCTTCCAAGTCGCCCCGTCTTCTGTGTGCCCAGGGGGGAGTCTCTCATCTGGTATCACCCATGGAATGAGGTGCTGGGTTTGGGCCTGCCACTTTTGGACTCTCGCTTGCTGGGGTGTTCCAGCGAGTGTCTCTGTAGATCTAAGAAAACTATGTCTTGATTTAAGTCGTTGACGTGCTGGCTGATACCCAAACAGGGGATGAGCTGGAGATGTCTCTGCCTTGGTCCTTTCACTCTTGGCTGCTCCTTCCCGGCGGATGTCAGGTGGTGCAATACCGGCTAAGCAGTGTAGTTTCTCCAGTGGTGTGGGGCGCAGACACCCCGTGACAATGCGGCATGTCTCATTAAGAACCACATCCACTGTTTTAGCGTGGTGAGATGTGTTCCACACTGGGCATGCATACTCACTGCGCAAGGGCAGATGTCTTCACTGTGTCTGGTTGTGATCCCCAGGTTGTGCCAGTCAGCTTTCGTATGATGTTGTTTCTGGCGCCCACTTTTTGCTTGGTGTTCAGGCAGTGCTTCTTGTAGGTCAGAGCACGGTCCAGAGTGACTCCCAGGTATTTGGGTGTGCTGCAATGCTCCCGTGGGATCCCTTCCCAGGTAATCCTCAGAGCTTGGGATGCTTGTCTGTTCTTAAGGTGAAAGGCGCATGTCTGTGTTTTAGATGTATTAGGGATTAGTTGGTTTTCCCTGTAATAGGCAGTAAGAGCACCTAGAGCTTCGGAGAGCTTCTTTTCAACCACCTCAAAGCTCCCTGCTTGAGCGGTGATGGCACGATCATCAGCATACAATTGAACAAACAAGAGACACAAATTGTAGGGTTTTCCCTCCTTTGGCTGCTCTTCTGCCAGCTTCCAGCAAACGTTGCACTTTGAGAGCCATTCCGTTGCGTGTGGGTTTGTCCCTGGCATAGAATCTCAACGTGGTTTCCCCCAGATCTGTTCCAACATTGAATTTGGCCGGTCCTGTTTGGTTAACCTGCGTTTTCTCCGGGGACACGGAGGTGGGAATGTGAGTGGAAGCGCTCACCTCCTCGGCCCTTGACTCCATCACCTCCTCTCCTATTGACGCCCCTTGCGAACCAATGAGGCATGAACCAATGAGGCGTGCGTAATTGCACATGTGTGGACCATGCAATTGCTGTGCAGATGGCCGCAGCCACTCTTCCCCCGCCGATCCGTCTATGTTAATGTCGTCAGGATAGATTTGATGCCACGAGAGGTCATATTAGTCCTAATGCAAGCCATTTTGCCATTTTTTCCACGTAAATGGGAGTGGGGGGGGGGGGGGTTCTGCTTCTAGGTCAAGGCATTTAATGAGAGCCCCCTCCCCTCCTGTTTGTAATGAGAGCCAAAAGGAGGGCACGCTGCTTAATAAATGGGTTAATTTTATTCACCAAGCAGGTAATGCTAATCCGTATTAATAGGTGCAAGTGGGCTCTTGATACCCAAGCGGGGGGTCTCTCATTTACCATTTCCTGCTTGGCTTCCGTGTCTTGCATTCCTGGCAACGGAAAAACAGAAACCTCCATTACCTTTTTACCACCTGTTTCTCACAGTGTGTCGCAGAGTGCGGCCATGTCTCATCCGATTCCTCTTTCGTGCCTGTTTTTGCGTCTAGAATCCTAGAATCAAAGAGTTGGAAGAGACCTCCTGGGCCATCCTCCAGTCCAACCCCATTCTGCCAAGAAGCAGGAATGTTGCATTCAAATCACCCATGACAAATGGCCATCCAGCCTCTGTTTAAAAGCCTCCAAAGAAGGAGCCTCCACCACACTCCCTCCGGGGCAGAGAGTTCCACTGCTGAACGGCTCTCACAGTCAGGAAGTTCTTCCTCGTGTTCAGGTAGAATCTCCTCTCTTGTAGTTTGAAGCCATTGAGAGCTGTTCAGCAGTGGAACTCCACACAAAAGAGACATGCACAAGAAATGGAAAAAGGGAGAAATCACCAAAGAAGAATTCAAACAAATAGCCAACAACTGCCCTAGTCTCCAAGGAAGTAGAAAACAAGCTTGCTCCCTCCTCCCTGTGGCTTCCTCTCGCATATTTTTACATGGCTATCATGTCTCCTCTCAGCCTTCTCTTCTTCAGGCTAAACATGTCCAGCTCCTTAAGCCGCTCCTCATAGGGCTTGTTCTCCAGACCCTTGATCATTTGAGTCGCCCTCCTCTGGACACATTCCAGCTTATCAACATCTCTCTTGAATTGTGGTGCCCAGAATTGGACACAATATTCCAGGTGTGGTCTAACCAAAGCGAAACAGAGCATGGGGAGCATGACTTCCGTAGATCTAGACACTAGGCTCCTCTTGATTCAGGCCAAAATCTATGTTCTATGTTCTCATTCAATGTGTTCGGAGTGATTCAGAGAAGCCGTGTGGCTATTTTCTCTCTTTATACCCTAGTTGAACTGTTGACATCTGGTGATATAAGAGAAGCCTCAAAATTAAGCCGTTTCTCATGGGACTATAGTAGTAGATTCTATGATTGTAGGTGAACTATAAATCCCAGCAACTACAACTCCCAAATGTCAAGGTCTATTTTCTCCAAACTCCAACAGTGTTCACGTTTGGGCATATTGTGTATTGGTGCCAAGATTGGTCCAGATCTATCATTGTTTGAGTTCACAGTTCTCTGGATATAGGTGAACTACAACTTCAAAACTCGATGCCAATGCCCACCAAACCCTTCCAGTATTTTCTGTTGGTCAGGGAAGTCCTGTGTGCCAAGTTTGGTTCAATTCCATCATTGGTGGAGTTCAGAATGGTCCTTGATTGTAGGTGAACTATAAATCCCAGCAACTACAACTCCCAAATGACAAAATCAATCCCCTCCCCAACCCCACCAGTTGGGTGTATCAGGTATTTGTGCCAAATTTTGCCCCGTGAATGAAAATACATCCTGCATATCAGATATTTACATTACGATCATAACTGTAGTGGAATTACAGTTATGAGGTAGCAATGAAAATAATTTTATGGTTGGGGTTCACCATTAAATGAGGAACTGTATTAAGGGGTCGCGGCATTAGGAAGGTTGAGAACCACTGTTGTAAGAGATCCCATGTTCTCTTGGTAGCCAATGCAGTTGGTGCAGAATCGGTGTGATACGGGATCTTAGAGATGATCCCGCTAGCAGCCTGGCCGCCACATTTTGGACCATCTGGATCTTCTGGGTTGTTGACTTCGGAAGACCGGCATAGAAGGCGTTGCCATAATCCAACCTCATGGTGACTGTGGCGTGGATGACCGTTGCCAATGCTTCTACCGAAAGGTCAGATGCCAATGTCCTTGCTTGGCGAAGATGAGAAAAGGCCTGCTTCCTTGTGGCCGTGATCTGGGCCTCCATTGTCAGCCATGAGTCCAACACAACCCCTTTAAGGCTTTGAACAGGGGCAGGCGGAACCAGAGCTTCCCCATCGAAACCAGGCAGAGACTGGGTTCATTCTGGCGGCTGGCTGGGCCAGAGGATCTCCGTTTTTGCAGGATTTGCTTTGAGTCTGCTCGCTCGCAGCCAACTCCTCACTGCTTCCAAACACAGCCTTAGGTGTATTGTCGAAGGCTTTCATGGCCGGAATCACTCAGTTCTTGTGGGTTTTTTCGGGCTATATGGCCATGTTCTAGAAGCATTCTCTCCTGGCGTTTCGCCTGCATCTATGGCAAGCATCCTCAGAGGTAGTGAGGTCTGTTGGAATTAGGACAATGGGTTTATATATCTGTGGAATGACCAGGGTGAGACAAAAGGCTTTTGTAAGTTGGGCTGGGTGTGGATCTTTCCACTGACCACCTTGATTAGCATACAATGGGCTGACTGTGCCTGGAGCAAACTCTTCTTGAAGGGTGATTAGATGTCCCTGCCTGTTTTTCTCTCTGCTGTTTTTGCTGTTGCAATTTTAGAATTTTTTAATACTGGTAGCCAGATTTTGTTCATTTTCATAATTTCTTCCTTTCTGTTGAAATTGTCCACATGTTTGTGGATTTCAATGGCTTCTCTGTGTAGCCTGACATGGCGGTTGTTGGTGTGGTCCAGCATTTCTGTCTTCTCAAATGATATGCTGTGTCCAGGTTGGTTCATCAGGTGTTCTGCTATGGCTGACTTCTCTGGTTGAAGGAGTCTGCCGTGCCTTTCATGTTCCTTGATTCGTGGTTGGGCAATGCTGCGTTTGGTGGTCCCTCTGTAGACTTCTTGTCCACAGCTGCACATGGTATACAATGGTAGACTCCTGCAGAGGTGAGAGGATCCCTCTTGTCCTTTGCTGAACGGAGCGTTGGTTGGATTTTCTTGGTGGGTTTGTAGATAGTTTGTATGTTGTGTTTCCTCATCAGCTTCCCTCTGCGGTCAGTGGTTCCCTTGATGTCTGGCAGGAACACTTTTCCTCTGGGTGGATCTTCGTCTTGACTCTCGTGGCTTGTTCTTGGTCTTGCATCTAATCTAATCACCTTTCAAGAAGAGTTTGCTCCAGGCACAGTCAGCCCATTGTATGCTAATCAAGGTGGTCAGTGGAAAGATCCACACCCAGCCCAACTTACAAAAGCCCTTTGTCTCACCCTGGTCATTCCACAGATATATAAACCCCTTTTCCCCCCAGCTCCAGCAGACCTCACCTCTGAGGATGCCTGCCATAGATGCAGGCGAAACGTCAGGAGAAATGCTTCTAGAACATGGCCATATAGCCCGAAAAAACCCACAAGAACACAGCCTTAGGTTCTCAGGAATAGCAGTGGTTGTCCCAGGTTCGAGATGCAAGAGTAGCTGGGTATCATCTGCATACTGGTAGCACTCTAGGCCAAAGCTCCGCACCAGTCCAGCCAGTGGTTGGACATAGATGTGAAACAACAGTGGCGAGAGGATGGCAGCACCCTGGGGAACTCACTCCACAGCCAAGGCAGGAGCTCTCAGAGCTTTGGCCTCACCACTCCACCCTCTGTCTCCGGTCCCAGAGGAACGCATTGAACCATTTCAGGGCGAAACCTCCTCGTACACCAGGCAGAGCCAATCGACGAATCAGCAAGTCATGGTCCACGGTGTCGAATGCAGCGGTGAGGTCCAAGAGGACCAATAGCGCTGATCCGCCTCGGTCTAACTGACGACGAATTTCGTCAGGAATATCTACCAAGACAGTCTCTGTCCCATGACCTGAACGGAAGCCGGATTGAAAGGGGTCCAAACCCGCAGTCTCGTCTCAGAATGGCTGTAGCTGCCCCACCACTCTCCGTTCCATCACCTTGCCCAAAAACGGAAGGTTTGAAACTGGGTGATAGTGACTAGGTACGGCGGCGTCTAGGCTTGGTTTTTTCAAGAGAGGGTGGACCACGGCTTCTTTCAGGCAATCTGGAAAAATTCCTTGCTCCAAGGAGCTATTGATGATGCTCCCTAAGGGATCCTCCACCGTTTTGCTCCAAAGTCCCTCCGGAGCCTGGTCCCGAGCTCCTCTCTCCTTTCCAGAAAAATAGTTGGGCCTAAGGATAAGTTCTGGTGCCTTTCTTCTTCTTCTCCCCCATCGCTCTCTTCATCCTGTTGTTTTCTCTTCTGGGTGTTTCACTGAAACTGAATCAAGCAGATGCGCAGGTCAAAGCTATTTTTAGGTGCCTTCTAATCGTTTTCACTTCCACTTTGTCATCTGCCCAGCTCGGGAGTGAAAGGCTTGCCGCAGCACCGTAAACAATGCCTGCCACCCTTCGGTTTGGACTTTTCCATGGCCTTACAAACACACATCGAAATGAAAAATATTTGGGGAGGGAATTAAGTAAAAGGTAGTTGTATTATTTATTTATTTACTTTATTTCCTTTGCTTCTATACGGCTGTATCTCAAGCCCGAAGGCGACTCACAACGGTTCACAAACAGTAAAAACAGTCGAAACAGCAGTGGTTCCATACAACATAGAACAATTGACTTAACACATTATCCATAAATTACCAATAAGCCATTACAATGCACAATTATTACAAAAAACAACCGTACTCAGTCTTCTCATCATCCAAGCGTAGTCCAGGTTCGTCGTCCATTGTTCCATTCCTTTCTTCCATTACCAGGTTGCACTAAATTACTCAAACGCCTGCACAAACATCCAGGTCTTCACCTTTTTGCGGAATACCATTAGAGATGGTGCTAGTCTAATGTCCGTAGGAAGGGCGTTCCACAGCCGAGGAGCCACCACCGAGAAGGCCCTATCTCTCGTCCCCGCCAGCCAAGCTTGAGAAGCAGGCGGGATCGAGAGCAGGGTCTCCCCGGAAGATCTCAAAGTCCTGGTGGGTTCATAGGCAGAGATGCGGTCAGATAGGTAGCTTGGGCCGGAACAGTTTAGGGCTTTATAGGCCAATGCCAGCACTTTGAATTCAGCCCGGTAGCAGATCGGTAGCCAGTGGAGTTGGCGCAACAGGGGGGTTGTGTGCTCCCTGCACTCCGCTCCTGTTAACATCATGACTGCCGAGCATTGGACTAGTTGGAGCTTCCGAGCTGTCTTCAAAGGCAACCCCACGTAGAGAGCATTGCAGTAGTCTAAACGGGATGTAACCAGAGCGTGGACTACCGTGGCCAAGTCAGACTTCCCAAGGTACGGGCGCAGCTGGCGCACAAGTTTTAACTGTGCAAATGCTCCCCTGGTCACCTGCATGTTCTCCCTTCCGCAGTGAGGACATCGGTTTCCAGGTGGAAGGCTTGACAAACCTTCCTTTTGGCACATTTCTCTCTTTCGCCCTCCATTCATGCCTCTTAATTTCTACAGCACTGCTGGTCACAGCTGATCTCCAGCTGGAGCGCTCAAGGGCCAGGGCTTCCTAGTTCTCAGTGTCATTGCCAGAGTTTTTGAGGTTGGCTTTGAACCCATCTTTCAACCTCTTTTTCCGTTTTGCGTTCTTGAGTTCAGAATAGAGCAACTGCTTTGGGAGACGGTGGTCAGGCATCTGGACAACGTGGCCGGTCCAGCGGAGCTGATGGCAGAGGACCGTCACTTTGATGCTGGTGGTCTTTGCTTCTTCCAGCCCACTGACGTTTGTCTGCTTGTCTTCCCGAGAGATTTGCAGGATTTTCCGGGGACAGCGCTGATGGAATTGTTCCAGGAATTGCATGTGACGTCTGTAGACAGTCCACGTCTCGCAGGCGTATAGCAGGGTTGGGAGGACAATAGCTTTATAAACAAGCCCCTTGGTCTCCCTACGGATGTCTCGGTCCTCAAACACTCTCTGCTTCATTCGGAAAAATGCTCCACTCGCAGAGCTCAGGTGGTGTTGTATTTCAGTGTCAATGTTGACTTTTGTGGATGTCTGTAGACAGTCCATGTTTCGCGTATAGCAGGGTTGGGAGGACAATAGCTTTACAATAGTCTATGGATGTTCCGGTCCTCAAACACTCTCTGCTTCATTTGGAAAAATGCTGCACTCGCAGAGCTCAGACAGTGTTGTATTTCAGTGTCAATGTTGACTTTTGTGGATGTCTGTAGACAGTCCACGTCTCGCAGGCGTACAGCAGGGTTGGGAGGACAATAGCTTTATAAACAAGCACCTTGGTCTCCCTACGGATGTCCCGGTCCTCAAACACTCTCTGCTTCATTCGGGAAAATGCTCCACTTGCAGAGCTCAGGCGGTGTTGTATTTCGGTGTCGATGTTGACTTTGGTGGAGAGGTGGCTGCCAAGGGAGCGGAAATGGTCAACATTTTCTAATACAGCTCTCTACCGAGGTGGGACTGAATAAGTCAGGAACATTTTGAGGCCCAGAACCTTCAGAAGGAGAATGTTCCAAAATACCAGAAAGGCAGGAGCAGGGGCCTCTAAAGGAAAACCAACCATTGCTAGGAATGTTTCTCCTCAAACGACTTATGGGCTCTTTATTGACTGCGTGGTTCATTGGGGAAAGGTCAACAACTCTGCTGTGTCGGCAGATCAAGACGGAGGGAAGCATGTTGAGGTCACATTGCGGAGGAATTCAGTCCGACTAAAGGAAGGACCTTTTTGTGTCTTTCTTTACTCGACACGGGAGGGGCCGGGAACCTGCGCATTCATAACCATTGACTATATGAGATTGTTAAAGTCCCTTATTGCTAGTATTGTCAGGGTTCCCCTCCCATTTGTTTTCCCCCTTGCTTTCATCAGCCCCCTTTTCGTGCATTAAAGTATTTAGTCGCCTACCGCTGTAATGTTTGTCTACCGTTTGTCTACCTTTAAGCATAGACAGATGGGGACGTTTATTACGAACTAGCTTGGGGACCCGGCGCTGCCCAGGTTGTTAGAGAAAATGGGTAATGGCGGTTCTGTATGCCAAGTTTGGTCTTTATTGGTCATTGGATGACGTTTGCATTGTTTTCAGGAAGTGAGTGAAGGTTCTTGAAGTCCCATCATCCATGGTCCACCCTTCTCCAAACAGCAGCAGTATATAGAATGGGTCATGGGGGCTCTGTGTGCCAAGTTTGGTCTTGATCGGTCATTGGATGAGGGTTGCAGTGGTTTCAGTAAGTGAGTGAAGGTACAGCGAGTCCCATCATCTGTGGTCCATCCTCCTCCAAACAGTACCAGGATGTAGAGTGGGTCAAGAGGGCTCTGTGTGCCAAGTTTGGTCTTGATTGGTCATTAGATGAGGGTTGCAGCAGTCTTGGGTAGGGAGTGGAGGTACCTGAAGTCCCATCATCCATGGTCTGTCCTCCTCGAAAGTGCACCAGGATATAGAATAGGTCATGGGGGCTCTGTGTGCCAAGTTTGGTCTTTATCAGTCTTTGCTGGAGCCACAGTAGTATGTGGGAATCGAAGGGTTGTAAAGTACTACAAATCCCATCCATTGTCCAGCCTCCCCCAAACCTTGGGGGCACATAAAGAGGATCACAGCAGTCTCATCAAGTGAGTGGAGGTTCTTCAAGTCCCATCATCCGTGGTCCACCCTCCAGTAGGGTGTAGAGTGAGTCATGGGGGCTCTGTGTGCCAAGTTTGCTCTTTATCGGTCTTTGTTGGGGACCACAGTGGTCTGTGGGTTTGAAAGTACTACAAATCCCATCATCCGTTGTCTGTCCACTCCCAAACCGCACCAGGACGTAAAATGCATCATGGGGGTTATTATGTGTGCTAAGTTTGGTCCAGGTCTGTCGCTCATGCAAGTCTCTGAGGCCTGTGAAAGTAAGAGCCAATCAGAAGGCTGCCAGATACATTTCCGCCCTCCGCATACATACATACAAACATTCACTTTTATTATATAGATAGATTATTGAGCCTTGGACACCAATCTCATCTGCACAATTGGTCAGCATTTCTCCCTGCCCCTAATATAGTCCTCTAAAGAGCTCTTCACTTTGTGAAGATGCAACCCAAGTGCTTATTTACTAGAAATAATTGGTGCTTAACCTAGAACAGCAGAGCCTTGGTGTTCTCTCTGATGGGTTGTCATCGTTGCATGTCAGGCTGTGATCGTGTCTGATGTTCATGATGGGGATGGGGATGATGCTCCTGGCTCTGTTGGCAATGGGGATGAGGGTTTGCTTGGTCCTGAGAGAAGCTCAGACGAGAATCATAGAATCCTAGAATCCAAGAGTTGGAAGAGACCTCCTGGGCCATCATTCAGTCCAACCCCCTTCTGCCAAGAAGCAGGAATATTGCATTCAAAGCACCCCTGACAGATGGCCATCCAGCCTCATAGAATCACAGAATCCAAGAGTTGGAAGAGACCTCCTGGGCCATCATCCAGCCCAACCCCATTCTGCCAAGAAGCAGGAATATTGCATTCAAAGCACCCCTGACAGATGGCCATCCAGCCTCATAGAATCACAGAATCCAAGAGTTGGAAGAGACCTCCTGGGCCATCATCCAGCCCAACCCCATTCTGCCAAGAAGCAGGAATATTGCATTCAAAGCACCCCTGACAGATGGCCATCCAGCCTCATAGAATCACAGAATCCAAGAGTTGGAAGAGACCTCCTGGGCCATCATTCAGTCCAACCCCCTTCTGCCAAGAAGCAGGAATATTGCATTCAAATCACCCCTGACAGATGGCCATCCAGCCTCCGTTTAAAAGCCTTCAAAGAAGGAGCCTCCACCACACTCCCTCCGGGGCAGAGAATTCCACTGCTGAACGGCTCTCACAGTCAGGAAGTTCTTCCTCGTGTTCAGATGGAATCTCCTCTCTTGTAGTTTGAAGACATTGTTCCATTGCGTCCTAGTCTCCAAGGAAGCAGAAAGGAAGCTTGCTCCCTCCTCCTCCCTGTGGCTTCCTCTCACATATTTATACATGGCCCTCCTCATATCTCCTCTCAGCCTTCTCTTCTTCAGGCTAAATATGCCCAGCTCCTTAAGCCGCTCCTCATAGGGCTTGTTCTCCAGACCCTTGATCTGCTCCCTCCTCCCTGTGGCTTCCTCTCACATATTTATACATGGCCCTCCTCATATCTCCTCTCAGCCTTCTCTTCTTCAGGCTAAACATGCCCAGCTCCTTAAGCCGCTCCTCATAGGGCTTGTTCTCCAGACGCTTGATCATTTGAGTCGCCCTCCTCTGGACACATTCCAGCTTAGAGTCAACATCTCTCTTGAATTGTGGTGCCCAGAACTGGACACAATATTCCAGATGTGGAAAAGAGTTGCCTCAGTTGGGTCAACGTTGGAATTTTACGATGGTCTTGGTTTCAAGTGTTCTTAGTTTCATGTACCAAGTTTTTGCCAAGCTCCTGATTTGTGTATTGGATTTTTCATGCTGCCTTGTTTCATGGAGTGTTGTTCCAATGGATCTTGTTTTGCCTCGAAGCTCATGGACAATCCTTTGTTTTGGGATCTTTGCTGTTTTTGCTAATTTTACTGCTTTGCCTACATATATTTTCAGTGATTTCACCAAGCTGGTGTGGTGTTTAAAATCAGAGGTGTTCCTGCTCTGGTGTATGATACTCATTCTGTTTTGGTGCTAGATAAGGGGGGAGTTGTTTTCTTGGGAAGGCATTCAAAGTATGGGCTCAAACCCCTTTGTCTTGACAGTGCTGTAAGTGAAGTATTTGTGTTAACACACAAACTTTGCAGCTACTTTGTGCATTGGGGAAGATGGAACAGGGAGACATCCAGCTAGACTATTCCTGTTGTGGTCTTCACTGTTTGAAAGGAGACTGGAGTTTTCCTTCCGAGAATGCGGTTGAATTGAAGATCGTAAGGAATCCTTTTATCACAACACTTACTCCAGTTTCGACAGCGCTGGCCTTGTGAGCGGAAGGGTGTGAAGTGCATGAAATACAGCTTGAAGTGTTTGTTCTTTTTTTACAGCCTCTGTCGGTGTCTCTCTCCCATTCTGCATTTGCCCAGACTACTAGCCAGAGTTTTGAAAACATAATAATAATAATAATAATAATAATAATAATAATAATAATAATAATAATTCAGTAGGTTGTTGTAGGTTTTTTCGGGCTATATGGCCGTGGTCTAGAGGCATTTTCTCCTGACGTTTCGCCTGCATCTATGGCAAGCATCCTCAGAGGTAGTGAGGTCTGTTGGAACTAGGAAAAAGGGTTTATATATCTGTGGAATTATGTCCAGGGTGGGACAAAGGACTCTTGTCTGCTGGAGCTAGGTGGAAATGTTTCAACTGACCACCTGGATTAGCATATAATGGCCTGACAGTGCCTGGGGCAAACTTTTTCTGAGAGGTGATTAGATGTCCTTGTTTGTTTCCTCTCTGTTGTTGTGCTGTTGCAATTTTAGAGTTTTTTAATACTGGTAGCCAGGTTTTGTTCATTTTCATGGTTTCCTCCTTTCTGTTGAAATTGTCCACATGCTTCTTGTGGATTTCAATGGCTTCTCTGTGTCGCCTGACATGGTGGTTGTTGATGTGGTCCAGCATTTCTGTGTTCTCAAATTATCTGCTGTGTCCAGGTTGGTTCATCAGGTGCTCTGCTATGGCTGACTTCTCTGGCTGAAGGAGTCTGCAGTGCCTCTCATGTTCCTTGATGCGTGTCTGGGCAATGCTGCTGCGTGTGGTGGTCCCTCTGGAGACTTCTTGTCCACAGCTGCATGGTATACAATGGGAGACTCCTGCAGAGGTGAGAGGATCCCTCTTGTCCTTTGCTGAACGTAGCATTGGTTGGATTTTCTTGGTGGGTCTGGAGATAGTTTGTATGTTGTGTTTCCTCATCAGCTTCCCTCTGTGGTAAGTGGTTCCCTTGATGTCTGGCAAGAACACTCTTCCTCTGGGTGGGTCTTGGTCTTTATTCTCATGGCTTCTTCTCGGTGGTCTTGCAGCTCTTCTGATGTCTGAGGTGGAGTCTCCATCGGCATGGAGAGCCCAGTTGAGGTGGTTCAGTTCCTCTTGGAGGAGGTGGGCTTCGCAGATTCTTTTTGCACCATCTGCCAAGGCTTTAATGGGGCTTCTTTGTTGACTTGGGAGATGGTTGGAGTTTTTGTGTAGATCTCTATCTCTGTGTGTGGGTTTTCTGTAAACGGTGTGACCTAATTGTTGATCTGGTTTGCGGATCACTGGGACATCTAGACAAGGCAGTCTTCCTTTCATTTTCTTTCTCCATAGTGAACTGGATGTTTGGGTGGATGCTGTTGAGATGGTCCAGGAACCTGTTGAGTTCTTCTCCTCCATGGCTCCAAATGGTGAAGGTGTCATCAACCATGTCAGACTACACAGAGAAGCCATTGAAATACACAAACATGTGGACAATTTCTACAGAAAGGAGGGAGGGAGGAAGGAAAGGAGCTGAGCATGTTTAGCCTGAAGAAGAGAAGGCTGAGAGGAGACATGAGAGCCATGTATAAATATGTGAGAGGAAGCCACAGGGAGGAGGGAGCAGATCAAGGGTCTGGAGAACAAGCCCTATGAGGAGCGGCTTAAGGAGCTGGGCATGTTTAGCCTGAAGAAGAGAAGGCTGAGAGGAGATATGATGAGAGCCATGTGTAAATATGTGAGAAGAAGTCACAGGGAGGAGGGAGCAGATCAAGGGTCTGGAGAACAAGCCCTATGAGGAGCGGCTTAAGGAGCTGGGCATGTTTAGCCTGAAGAAGAGAAGGCTGAGAGGAGACATGATAGCCATGTATAAATATGTGAGAGGAAGCCACAGGGAAGAGGGAGCAGATCAAGGGTCTGGAGAACAAGCCCTATGAGGAGCGGCTTAAGGAGCTGGGCATGTTTAGCCTGAAGAAGAGAAGGCTGAGAGGAGACATGATAGCCATGTATAAATATGTGAGAGGAAGTCACAGGGAGGGGGGAGCAGATCAGGGGTCTGGAGAACAAGCCCTATGAGGAGCGGCTTAAGGAGCTGGGCATGTTTAGCCTGAAGAAGAGAAGGCTGAGAGGAGATATGATGAGAGCCATGTGTAAATATGTGAGAAGAAGTCACAGGGAGGAGGGAGCAGATCAAGGGTCTGGAGAACAAGCCCTATGAGGAGCGGCTTAAGGAGCTGGGCATGTTTAGCCTGAAGAAGAGAAGGCTGAGAGGAGACATGATAGCCATGTATAAATATGTGAGAGGAAGCCACAGGGAAGAGGGAGCAGATCAAGGGTCTGGAGAACAAGCCCTATGAGGAGCGGCTTAAGGAGCTGGGCATGTTTAGCCTGAAGAAGAGAAGGCTGAGAGGAGACATGATAGCCATGTATAAATATGTGAGAGGAAGTCACAGGGAGGAGGGAGCAGATCAAGGGTCTGGAGAACAAGCCCTATGAGGAGCGGCTTAAGGAGCTGGGCATGTTTAGCCTGAAAAAGAGAAGGCTGAGAGGAGATATGATGAGGGCCGTGTATAAATATGTGAGAGGAAGCCACGGGGAGGAGGAGGGAGCAAGCTTCCTTTCTGCTTCCCTGGAGACAAGGACGTAATGGAGCCATGGCTTCAAACTACAAGAGAGGAGATTCCATCTGAACATGAGGAAGAACTTCCTGACTGTGAGAGCCGTTCAGCAGTGGAACTCTCTGCCCCAGAGGGAGTGTGGTGGAGGCTCCTTCTTTGGAAGCTTTGAAGCAGAGGCTGGATGGCCATCTGTCAGGGGTGCTTTGAATGCAATATTCCTGCTTCTTGGCAGAATGGGGTTGGACTGGATGATGGCCCAGGAGGTCTCTTCCAACTCTTTGATTCTAGGATTCTATGAGGCTGGGTGGCCATCTGCCAGGGGTGCTTTGAATGCAATATTCCTGCTTCTTGGCAGAATGGGGTTGGACTGGATGATGGCCCAGGAGGTCTCTTCCAACTCTAGGATTCTAGGATTCTATGATTCTATCTTTAAAGATATGCAGAGTGCCTTGTGCAGAACAGCGAGAAATGCCAACGCAGCTGGAGATGGGGAGGCCCTTTCAGTGTTGGATTTCCCAGCAGATAATTTTGCTTGTACTTGAGGAATTAAGCTTCGTCTTTTCCAAGGAAGAGTGTGTGTGCGCATGAAGGAGAGAGAGATTCCCGTAAGAGCTCTAAATAAAGAATGAGGGATGAAAATGGCAGGGTTTTTGGAGAGAGAGAGAGAGAGAGAGTGAGAGAGCGCATGAATCGGCCACCCCACATAGATGGAGACGGAGCCATTGTCTTGGCAGTCTCTGTGTTGCCACAAAGGAGTGGCTTCCTTGACTCCAGAATTAATAGAGCAGAGAGGAAGCGGCTCTTAGAGAGACGTGTGCCGGTTTCCTTCCTGTTCGGAGAATTGGAAAGCCTAAGGCAGGGAGGTAATGTCATTTCACATAACTTCGAGGGCTCTTCCTATAAAGGACAATGGCAGTAAATGGAGTGAGCCTGCATTCCCCCCCCCCCCCTTTCTTCTTCTTCTTCTGAAGGCGTTTTCGGAAAATGCGCTTCATGTTGGGAGCAGAGACGCAGAGCTGAGACAGATCTGTACTAGGCTTGGGTAGCAACGGAAAAATTTCTTTCTAAACTCGTTTCGTTTTTAGGGGTCCATCGCGTTTCGTTTTTTAAAAGAATTCCGACATTTTCCTTTTAAAAATTTCGAAATTTACGAAATTTCGTATAATTACGAATCGATTCGTTAATGGCGGACGCGATTGCGCAATATGCTAAAAAAAAATCCTCCAAATGGGACGGGGGAACTTCTGAAGCTTCCCTCTCCCTCTGTTGTTGACTGTTGGTGTGATAAAACAAACAACAACTATAACACTAGCACCAGACATGCGAAAATAATTACGAAATAATTACAAAACATTTACGAAACAATGACGAAATAAATTGAAAAAATTGTTTCGAATCTAATTTATTCCTCACACTATTCCTGCATGGCTCAATATTGGATCATAAGCTAATTTAAATACGAATTAATAACGAATTACGAAATTAACGAACGAAACCGCCCAAGCCTAATCTGTACATGAAATAGTCTTCCAGATCATTTTATTTATTTATTCGACTTGTGTACCGCTACTCCCAGTTTGGCTCGGAGCGGTTTACAGAAGCAGATTAAAACAATACAATTAGCTTTTAAAATGACCATAACAATAGCAATAGGCAGTGAGAACAGGCATAGTCCGGATGGTTCACCCATCAAAAGCTTGCCGGAAAAGAAAAGTTTTACAGGCTTTCCGAAAAGCAAGTAGGTCTCGGATGGTTCGAGCATCAGGAAATACAATCAGAGAATCAGGTTCAGGTTCACACGCAGGCTGAACCCCAACATTTCCCTCTAAATCAGTGTTTCTCAACCTCCCTAATGCCGCGACCCCTTAATACAGTCCCTCATGTTGTGGTGACCCCCAACCATAACATTATTTTCGTTGCTACTTTATAACTGTAATTTTGCTACTGTTATGAATCATAATGTAAATATTAGGCCTGGGTAACAACGGAAAAATTTGTTTCTAAAATCGATTCTTTTTTGGGGTTTTTTGCGTTTCGATATTTAAAAGAATTCCGAAATTTTCCTTAAAAAAAGTTCAATATTTACAAAATTTCATAAAATTACGAAACGAATACGAAACGAATACGAAATGAATACGAATCGATTGGTTAATGGCGGACGCGACTGCGAAATACGCTAAAAAACCTCCAAAAACTTCTGAAGCTTCCCTCTCCCTCTGTTGTTGACTGTTGGTGTGATATTATAATTTTTTTTCACTAATTAAACAAAAAACAACTATAAAACTTGCCCCAGACATGCAGAAATAATAACGAAACGACCTCAAACCGATAACGAAACGAATACATAACGAATCCGAAGCAATTACGAAACGAATTGAAAAATTCGTTTCGTTTTTAAGTTGCTCCAGAATGGTTCGTTATCGCTTCGTTAACAAAAAAAATAACGAATTTTTAACGAATTACGAATTAATGAAACGAAACCGCCCAGCCCTAGTAAATATACTTTCATTGTTATAAACTGAACATAATTAAAGCATAGTGATTATTCACAAAAAGAATATGTTTTGGGGTGGTTGGACAATGGATGATGGGATCTGCAGTAACTTCAAACGATTCAGCCCTGACTTCCACAGACCTGGGTCGCCCGGCTTGGGGGGCGTGAGCCGGGTCATGTGAGGAGTGATTTTGAGGAGGGGGCAGGGCCAAAGGAGGTGGCCTTGCAACCCCTTCAAAATGGCCAAGCAACCCCCCTGGGGGTCGCGACCCCCAGGTTGAGAACCACTGATTTAAACCTTCTGCTTTGTCATATTTCTGCTCCCTGGTTATGCTAGGCGATAATTGATAATCTTAAGGATTGGGGACGCTATTGGATGGAGCGTTTTCCTGGTCAAAACATGTTGGAATGGAGTGCATTTGGTGGAACTGGTGCACTACCACATAGTCTTCCATGACTCCAAATCATGCACTGTGTTGGAGTTCAGCTTGTGATTGTGTCTAATGATCAGAGTACTGTGGATGTTGGGAGTGACAATGAGGTTCATGTATCTAATGATGTTTCTGTTGCACTTCAGAACAGGAATAACCCTCTGGTTTTAAAACACCACACGTTGAATAGGAAAACAATCCTTTTTGTATTGAAGATAAGTAAAAGCAGCAAAGTAGAAAAAGCACTTTAAGGGAATAGGTAAATCCAATTAGGTAAGAAGATATGGTTCAGCAAAGTTCAAAAACAAAATCCAGACTTCTCTAATAAAATCCAAAGAAACAGGGAAACGTTGATCCAAGGCACGAATAGGTAATCACAAGAGACAAAGAGTCAAACCATACAGGAAGAAATCCTTAAACATGAATCTTCCAAGCAAGGCTTTCATGAGACAAGTGCAAGAACTTAACAGGAATCTGAAACGATGCTTCGTCTGACTATATTTCCCATGGTGGGAACTTTATGTCTCCTCCTTGTTAAGCCATTCCAAGCACTCAGAAATTGGTTTCGTTTTCCCTGAATGCTTCTCATCCTTATCTGTCGAAGCCTGGCAGAATGCCAAAGGCCTTGGTCGAGCTGTCTGTTTTGGCTAATTTCCACCCGTCTGTCTATACGTTCATTAGTTTCTCCAGGTGCCAAGTTGTTTTCAAGCCCCAAATTCTGGGAACTCTCTGGGGGCAATTCAGGGAGTAAACTCTCATCCCTATACCCTGTAGGAACATTCTCATGAGAAACTACACTTTGAACTGGCGTCTCTATGTCATTCTCTGCATTAATATCATTGACCAGACCATTGCCATCTTGACCCTCATTGACCTCATTCCCCACACCCAAAGCACCTTGATCTTGAAACACAATCACAGGCTGAATTCCAACAGTTTCTGAGGTTTGTGTAGCTAGAGATGTTTCTAATGATGAGGTTGCTATTGATGCAGAGAACGACAATGGTATTCCTGTTCAAAGTGGGTTTTTTCTGAGGAGAATGTTCCTGAAGGATTTGGGGATGATGGAAGAGGGCCTGATTTGCTACCAGAGGATTCTCAAGGCTTTGAGCCTGAGAAAAGCTCGGCACCTGGGCCAGCTGCAGATATTAATGAGCCAGTAGATTGGAGGAATATTTTCAGTCAGCACAGACACACAAACCAAGCGCTCAGGCGCCCTGCCAGACTGAAAGAGAGATTGATAACAGAGTCAAGTCTGAAACGAAATCGGTTTCTGGCCACTTGAGATATAGAGTAGATTAGGGGATAAAAGTGCCAAGTATAGAATCTGTAGCCAGACAAAGCAACGTTGGAATGGAGTCAAGAGTTCTTCCCAGGTCCCTGGAAGCCTTGCCTTGGATAGATTCATGTGCTAAGTACCTTGTTTGATTGATGACTCAAGTTTTGGGGTTTTACCTTGGATATTACCAAACTGATATTACCAAACTTCGCAAAATAAACAATGCCTTTTTCAAATTACCCGGGCACCGTCAGGTTCCCAAGCTAGTGTGTGAGTATATAGATGTCTCTGCCAACAAAATGCATCTGATAAAGTGAGGTACAGTCTGCAAATGTTTGTACCACATCAAGCTTGCCATGTGAGGGCTTTGTTGTTTCTGTGGCTTCTTTGCAGGCGGTGCAAAAATAAAATGGTGTGGCTGGACCCCAAAGAGCAGCCAGCCTCCCATTAGAACAGTGTTTCTCAACCTTCCTAATGCCATGACCCCTTAATACAGTTCCTCATGTTGTGATGACCCCCAAATTTGGCAAAAATATCCGATAAACCCAAATTTGAATATTGGTGGGGTTGGGGGGGATTGATTTTGTCATTCGGGAGTTGTAGTTGCTGGGATTTATAGTTCACCTACAATCAAAGAGCATTCTGAATTTCCACCAACGATGGAATTGAACCAAACTTGGCACACAGAACTCTCATGATCAAAAGAAAACACTGATAGAATTTGGTGGGCATTGACCTTGAGTTTGGGAGTTGTAGTTCACCTACATCCAGAGATTACTGTGGACTCAAACAATGATGGATCTGGACCAAACTTGGCATGAATACTCAATATGCCCAAATGGGAACACTGGTGGAGTTTGAGGAAAAAAGACCTTGTCATTTGGGAGTTCCAGTCACTGGGATTTATAGTTCGCCTACAATCAAAGAGCATTCTGAACTCCACCAATGATAGAATTGGGCCAAACCTCCCACACAGAACCCCCATGATCAACAGAACCTACTAATGGTCTTTGGCGACCCCTCTGACACCCCCTTGCGACCCCTCCAGGGGTCCCGACCTCCAGGTTGAGAAACGCTGCATTAGAAGTAAGTAAGTAACCCAAATAGACATGAACATTTAGGAGGAAGGGTATGAAATGGTAAACTCTGTGTAGACTGATTTATTTATTTTATTTATTTTTCGTGTCACGGCAGCCAGTCAATTATATTACATTTCTTACAAAACAAAGCAAACAAACAGACAAAATACAAAATGTGTGAGTTTGGTAGTTGGTTAAATGTCCTTTGGCCAGTCTCTGTCCCCTTGGAGTGCCTCTGGTGTGGTCGCAAGGAGGTCCTCTCTTGTGCATCATGTGGCAGGGCTCAGGTTGCATTGCAGCAGGTGGTCAGTGGTTTGCTCTTCTCCCCACTCACATGTCGAGGATTCCACTTTGTGGCCCCATTTCTGGAGGTTGGCTCTGCATCTCGTGGTGCCAGAGCGCAGTCTGTTCAGTGCCTTCCAAGTCGCCCCGTCTCCTGTGTGCCCAGTGGGGAGTCTCTCATTTGGTATCAGCCATTGGTTGAGGTTCTGGGTTTGAGCCTGCCACTTTTGGACTCTCGCTTGCTGAGGTGTTCCAGCGAGTGTCTCTGTAGATCTTAGAAAACTATGTCTGGATTTAAGTCGTTGACGTGCTGGCTGATACCCAAACAAGGGATGGGCTGGAGATGTCTCTGCCTTGGTCCTTTCACTATTGGCTGCTACTTCCCGGCGGATGTCAGTTGGTGCAATACCGGCTAGATAGTGTAATTTCTCCAGTGGTGTAGGGCGCAGACACCCCATGATAATGCGGCATGTCTCATTAAGAGCCACATCCACTGTTTAGTGTGGTGAGATGTGTTCCACACTGGGCATGCATACTCAGCAGCAGAGTAGCATAGCGCAAGGGTAGATGTCTTCACTGTGTCTGGTTGTGATCCCCAGGTTGTGCCAGTCAGCTTTCGTATGATATTGTTTCTAGCGTCCACTTTTTGCTTGATGTCCAGGCAGTGCTTCTTGGAGGTCAGGGCACGGTCCAGAATGACTCCCAGGGATTTGGGTGCGCTGCAATGCTCCCGTGGGATTCCTGCCTCATAGGAAACCTGCTACAAAACAGGAGCTTTTTGGTTGAGTTCCAGGGCCAGAGAAG
Source organism: Anolis sagrei (assembly GCF_037176765.1). Classification (NCBI taxonomy): domain Eukaryota; kingdom Metazoa; phylum Chordata; class Lepidosauria; order Squamata; family Anolidae; genus Anolis; species Anolis sagrei. The sequence continues at coordinate 36,143,497 of NC_090030.1, read as the reverse complement.
CAGATGGCGGAAACAGAAGAACGGCCTGCCTCAGGGGAGCGTGCTTGCTCCATCCATGTTCAACATCTACACAAATGACCAGCCACTGCCAGAAGGGACAGAGAGCTTCATCTATGCTGATGATCGTGCCATCACCGCTCAAGGAAATCAGCTACAGAACAGGAGCTTTTCTGTTGAGTTCCAGGGCCAGAGAAGCAGATGGCGGAAACAGAAGAACGACCTGCCTCAGGGGAGCGTGCATGCTCCATCCATGTCCAACATCTACACAAATGACCAGTCACTGCCAGAAGGGACAGAGAGCTTCATCTATGCTGATGATCATGCCATCACCGCCCAAGCAGTGAGCTTTGCAATGGTTGAACTGAAGTTCTCCGAAGCTCTAGGTGCTCTTCCTGCCTATTAGAGGGGAAACTAGCTTGCACCATCAATGCTTAACATTTACACAAATGACCAGCCACTGCCAGAAGGGACAGAGAGCTTCATCTATGCTGATGATCGTGCCATTACTGTGCAGGAGGTGCAAAAATAAAATGGCGTGGCTGGACCCCAAAGAGCAGCCAGCCTCCCATTAATAGTAAGTAAGTAACCCAAATAGACATGAACATTTAGGAGGAAGGGTATGACATGGTAAACTCTGTGTAGACTGATTGCACTCCAGGCTTTAGAGCAAGTTAATCCATATCCATGTAATGTTTGGCTGATATTTGTTTTCTGAGTCTCTCACAAAATGCTTCTCTATCAGCAAAAGGCAGGAGTTCTTTTTCCTGAACATCGGCGTGATGGTGTACTTCACATGGTGAACCATCGCCAAGGATGTGCAGGAAATGGGTCCTTGATCTCAAGACGATCCCACCCCCGCCTCCCTCGTTTACCATCTGATTCTTCGTAGCCAAACTCTCGGGCCGCTGGGCTCTTTCCCTGCTGCCCTCCTCCTCCTCCTCCACTTGCTTGATTTGCAAAGTGAAAAGGAGAAGTCTACATTTTGAGCCGTTGTGCCTCTCGCCGTGGTTAACAAGGAATCTAATTTCGGGGCTATTTCAGTCCAGTCTTCCCTGCATTCGGGATTGCAGATCTTGCAGTTTCGTTTGCATATCTCTTGCAACTGAGTCCTGTTTGAAATCAGTCTATTTTGGAATTCCTGGGTATTTTTCTTCTTTTCCCCGCTTTGCAAGGAGGGTGATTTCCCCCTCTTTACCCTTGGACGAAACAATGCTGATTGGGAAAGGACACGTTCCTTAATTCTGAAATTGGTGCAGGGTGTGTTCAGCGCGATAAGGGGTGGGAAACTGTGTCTCAGTTGGATATCCTAATTTCAATACTGTGTATACTTCAACCACATCCAGGCATTTAGAAGAGGAAGAGCCTTCCTTCCTCCTCGGCAAGGGTTCGGGCTTTGGGGATTGGGATAACCCAGTTTTTCCGTTACTATGAAGGCAGTGCGTAAAGATTTGATAAATCTGGTACATTAAAGTGGTCGAGGTGTATTCAGTGTGGGTGTGCTGGGACGGCTGTACCAGGAGCTCCAACTTCATTTAGAGAGATGAATGGCCAAAACTAACAAAACGAAGTTCAGCAGGGCAAATGCAAGAGACTCCACTTTGGCAGGAAAAACAAAATGCAAAGAGACAGAATGGGGGACGATGAGGCCTGGCTCGAGAGCAGGACGTGTGGAAAAGATCTTGGGGTCCTCGTGGGGAGGAAAGGGAACATGAGCCAGGAATGGGATGTGGCGGCAAAAAGAGCCAATGGGATTTTGGCCTGCATCAAGAGGAGCATAGTGTCTAGATCTAGGGAAGTCATGCTCCCTCCTCCTCCCTGGGGCTTCCCCTCACATATTTATACATGGCTATCATATCTCCTCCCAGTCTTCTCTTCTTCAGGCTAAACATGCCCAGCTCCTTAAGCCGCTCCTCATAGGGCTTGTTCTACAGACCCTTGATCATTTTAGTCGCCCTCTTCCTCTGGACACATTCCAGCTTGTCAACTCTCACATATTTATACATGGCTACCGTATCTCCTCTCAGCTTTCTCTTCTCCAGGCTAAACATGCCCAGCTCCTTAAGCCGCTCCTCATAGGGCTTGTTTCCCAGACCCTTGATCATTTTAGTCGCCCTCCTCTGGACACATTCCAGCTTGTCAATATCTCTCTTGTGGTGCCCAGAATTGGACACAATATTCCAGGTGTGGTCTAACCAAAGCGGAATAGAGTATGGGGAGCATGACTTCCCTAGATCTAGATAATATGCTCCTCTTGATGCAGGCCAAAATCCCATTGGCTTTTTTTGCCGCCACATCCCATTCCTGGCTCATGTTCCCCTTCCTCCCCACGAGGAGGACTCCAAGATCTTTTTCACACGTCCTGCTCTCTCTCGAGCCAGGCCTCATCGTCCCCCCTTCTGTCTCTTTGCATTTCGTTTTTCCTGCCTAAGTGGAGTATCTTGCATTTGTCCCCATTGAACTTCATTGTGTTAGTTTTGGCCGTTCATCTCTCTAATCTGTCAAGATCCCTTTGAATCCTTCTCCTGTCCTCTGGAGTCTTGGCTCTCCCTCCCCATTTGGTCCCGTCTGCAAACGTGATTATCCTGCCTTCTGGCCCTTCATCTAAGAGTCATAAATGAAGATCCTGAGCAGGACCGGGCTCAGGATGGGAAAACTCTGTTTGTGGCCCTCCGCTCGTCCCTTCTTTCCAGGATGAAGAGGAGGAAGCCTTGGGGAGAATCACCCTCTGGGTTCGTCCATTTAACCAGTTCCAGATCCACCTCACCGTAGTTTTGCCTCGCCCACATTGGACTCGTTTCCTTGCCAGAAGGTCATGGGGGACCTTGTCAAAGAAGGCCTTCCTGAAATCCAGGCACGCTCCATCCACGGCATCATTCCCCGCATCTACCCAGCTTGTAACTCTCTCGAAAAAAGAGATTCGATGAGTCTGGCATGACTTGTTTTTGATCAATCCATGTTGACTCTGAGCGATGACCGCATTGGTTTCTAAGTGTTTGCAGACCACTTCCTTGACCATCTTTTCCAGAATCTTGCCTGGTATTGACATGAGGCTGACTGGACATGGGTCATTGTTTGGGTCATCCTTTTTTCCCTTCTTGAAGATTGGGACCACATTGACCCTTCTTCTCCAGTCTGCTGGAACTTCTCCTGTTCTCCAAGAACTCTCCAAGATGGTTGCCAATGGTTCCGAAATGACTTCCGCTCGTTCCTTCAGTACTCTTGGGTGTAGTTGATCTGGCCCTGAAAGGGGATTTGAACTCATTAAGAGCGGCCAGGTATTCCTGGACGACTTGTTTCCCAATTTGGGGTTGGATGTCCTCTAATCCCTCACCCATTCCATCTTGCTATAGATTTGAGTTGATTCCAGTGGGTGCTTCGGTCAGATGTTTCACCAGATCGTTTCTGATAGCAAAGCCAACTCTGTCAAACAGGGATGTGTTATTATTGCCCCAACTCTATTCTCCATCTTAATCGCTATGATACTTCACCTTGTTGACAGGAAGCTTCCCACCGGAGTGGAAATCCTCTATCGGACCGATGGCAAGCTGTTTAACCTCAGCAGACTGAAAGCCAACACCAAGGTTACAACAAAATCTGTTATAGAACTCCAGTATGCTGATGACAATGTCATCTGTGCGCATTCAGAAGAAGATCTACAAGCCACTCTAAACACCTTCGCAAAAGCATACACAAAGCTTGGCCTGTCACTGAACATTGAGAAAACCAAAGTCCTCTTCCAGTAGTCACCAGCCATCCCCTCTCCAATGCCAGAGATACAGCTTAATGGTGTAACATTAAAAAATGTGGACCATTTCCGCTACCTTGGCAGCCCCCTCTCCACCAAAGTCAACATAGACACAGAAATACAACACTGCCTGAACTCTGCAAGTGCAGCATTTTCCCGAATGAAGCAGAGAGTGTGTGAGGACCGGGACATCCGTAGGGATAAAGCTATTCCCCTCCCAACCCTGCTCTATGCCTGCGAAACGTGGACTGTCTACAGACGTCACATGCAACTCCTGGAACGACTCCATCAGCACTGCCTCCGGAAAATCCTGCAAATATCTTGGGAAGACAAGTGGACAAACATCAGCGTGCTGGAAGAAGCAAAGACCACCAGCATTGAAGCGATGGTCCTCTGCCATCAACTCTGCTGGGCCGGCCACGTTGTCCGGATGCCCAACCACCATCTCAGTTGCTCTACTCCGAACTCAAGAACAGAAAACGGAATGTTGGTGGGCAGGAAAAGAGATTTCAAGATGGGCTCAAAGCCAACCTTAAAAACTCTGGCATAGACACTAAGAACTGGGAAGCCCTGGCCCTTGAGCGCTCCAGCTGGAGGTCAGCTGTGACCAGCAGTGCTGCAGAATTCGAGGAGGCACAAGTGGAGGGTGAAAGAGAGAAATGTGCCAGGAGGAAGGCGCGTCAAGCCAACCCCGACTGAGACCGCCTTCCACCTGGAAACCAATGCCCTCACTGCGGAAGAAGATGCAGAGCAAGAATAGGGCTCCACAGCCACCTACGAATCCACAAAAATAGTCATCAAGGAAGACCATCTTACTTGTCCAACGAGGGATCGCCTAAGTAAGTAAGATTTGAGTCTTCGATTGACTGAATCAGTGGCTGCAGAACCCGTGGATGCAGCGGGACGGCAAACCAGATTGATGACAGTAGTTGCCGTTCAGTTGTCTCTTCTCTTTTGCGCTGTTTCTTCTTTCTTCGTTAGAGAGACCTTCATGTGGTTTGTTTCCAACACAACCAGTCTTGAGGCAAAGTGTTTTTCCTACGATTGGTTTTGATTTCTTCCCCGAAAGAGGAGAAGAAAGGGAGAGATCTGAGGTAGTTCCCCGTGCGCGCCGCCTCTGATGGTGGGTCGAGCCTTTTGTGAGCGTCCCTCGGCGAATCCGCGCAGCCCCTGACAGCTGTGATGCGCCTGTGTGCGCAAATTGTATGAAAAGAGTGTCACTTTCATTGTCTTGTGTCATCTTGAGCAGGCGGTGGCAATGGGCCTCCCAAGCGTCCGGGGGACACAAAGGAATTCCTGCGAGGGAAAAGATGAAATGTCATAACTAAGACAACAGCGGTCCTTTCATCCTCAACTAAGTATCTGGAGCTTAAATGGTCTGACCTTTGCGCCGCCTGTTTGCTCAGCTCTGGGTGTGATCTCTGTTTTGGAAATGCAAGGCTGGCTCCCTCGTTGAAAAGAAATACAAAATGCGCGGCTGAAGTTATCACGTTGCACTTTCTGGCCTGTGAAACCAAAGTACTCTTCCAGCAGTCACCAGCCACCAGTCACCTCTCCAGTGCCAGGAATATTGTTGTTTATTCGTTTTGGGTATTTTAACCCCACCCTTCTCAACCCCCAGCTTATGGGGGTAGCATTAGAAAATGTTGACCATTTCCGCTCCCTTGGCAGCCACCTCTCCACAAAAGTCAACATTGACACTGAAATACAACACCGCCTGAGCTCTGCGAGTGCAGCATTCTTCAGAATGAAGCAGAGAGTGTTTGAAGACCAGGATATCCATAGGGAGACCAAGATGCTTGTTTATAAAGCCATTGTCCTCCCAACTCTGCTATACACCTGCGAAACATGGACTGTCTACAGACGTCAACACCGCCTGAGCTCTGCGAGTGCAGCATTCTTCAGAATGAAGCAGAGAGTGTTTGAAGACCAGGATATCCATAGGGAGACCAAGATGCTTGTTTATAAAGCCATTGTCCTCCCAACTCTGCTATACACCTGCGAAACATAGACTGTCTACAGACGTCAACACCGCCTGAGCTCTGCGAGTGCAGCATTCTTCAGAATGAAGCAGAGAGTGTTTGAAGACCAGGATATCCGTAGGGAGACCAAGATGCTTGTTTATAAAGCCATTGTCCTCCCAACTCTGCTATACACCTGCGAAACATGGACTGTCTACAGACGTCAACACCGCCTGAGCTCTTCGAGTCCAGCTTTTTTCTGAATGAAGCAGAGAGTGTTTGAGGATCGGGACATCCATAGGGAGACCAAGGGGCATGTTTAGAAAGCTATTGTCCTCCCAACCCTGCTATACGCCTGTGAGACGTGGACTGTCTACAGACTGTCTACAGAAATACAACACCACCTGAGATCTCCAAGTTATACTGTGATGAGTGAAAGCAAAGTTTGTAAGTGGGTACGACAATTCAAAGATGGCTGTGACAACGTCCATGATGAGGACTGCTCCGGTCGCCCTTCTTTGATTACAGACAATTTGGTGGCTTCAGTTGAAGCGAGGATTCGTGAGAGCAGGTGCTTCACGATAACAGGTCTCTCAAACGAATTTCCTGACGTGTCGAGATCAGTGCTTTACAACATTGTTTCTGAACACCTAAAGTTTAGGAAACTGTGCTCCTGTTGGGTCCCGAAACTCCTAACAGAGGACCACAAAAACCAAAGATTTGAGTGTGCGATCAAATCAAATCGTCTGTAATCAAAGAAGGGCGGCCGGAGCGGTCCTCATCATGGACGTTGTCACGGCCATCTTTGAATTGTCGTACCCACTTACGCACTTTGCTTTCACTCATAACAGTCTCACCGTACTGTCGATGGATTTCCGCAGCAGGCAGGTTCCTTGCTGACAAAAACCGTATCACTGAGCGAACCTCACATGCGGAGGGTGAGTTGAGAGTCTTAAACATTTTCAAAGCACAGAACAGAAGCATACAGGTGAGCTACAGAGTGGAAACTGAGCACAGTTGTTCCCAAGGCATGCCGGTACACGACACATGCGCTCGTTGCGGTATGCACACAAACTAGTAGTGTCTACAACAAAATGGACCTTACTTAAAAAATACCCCTCGTATTTTTGGATTTGTTCTTGGGCATCCTCACAAGTTTCCCATTCTGTATTTTTGGCCTTTCGTGGCCAGCTGCGGATCCGGACTTCAGAGGTGCCGAGACTCTCTTCCGATGGATCCAGGCAACTCTTGGACTATTTTTAGAGCGCTTGGGATTGAGATGTGCTGAAGCAGCTGTGCTATTTATGCAGAAACGGCAAATGCAGCACCTGAAAAACATCGTGGCATTGTTAGCAAAATAAATCAAAGTGTGTGCAAAACAGACCCTTGACGAGAGCTTCGCGCTTCCGTTCTCCTTCATTAGTTAAACTAACATTCAATGTTTCCGAGCCCTGAGTCAATTGGGTGTCGGACTCTAGAAGAGCCCTTGAGAAGTCTTCCTGTTCCTGATGACTTGGAAGACGTCCAGGGGCGGCACAACCATTACGCAAAGTAAGCATTCGCGGTAGAGTTGATTTTGCCCAGGGGCGCAAATACACCTTGACATAGGCGAGTTGTAGTTACGGGGATGTATAGTTTGCCTAGTGACTGAACTGACCTTGAAGGAGCTGGGGGTGATGACGGCCGACAGGGAGCTCTGGCGTGGGCTGGTCCATGAGGTCACGAAGAGTCGGAGACAATTGAACGACTGAACAACAACAATTTTTAGTTCGCCTAAAATCAAAGAGCATTCCGAACTCCACCAATGATGGAATTGAACCAAATATGGCACACAGAACTCCCATCACAAACAGAAAATATATATCAGTGTATTGTCGAAGGCTTTCATGGCCGGAATCACTGGGTTGTTGTAGGTTTTTTCGGGCTGTATGGCCATGGTCTAGAGGCATTCTCTCCTGACGTTTCGCCTGCATCTATGGCAAGCATCCTCAGAGGTAGTGAAGTCTGTTAATTACAACAGCACAACAACAGAGAGGAAACAAACAAGAACATCTAGTCACCTCTCAACAAAAGATTGCTCCAGGCACTGCCAGGCCAGCAAATGCCTGTATTGTCGAAGACAAGGTATTGTCAAAGGCTTTCATGGCCGGAATCACTGGGTTGTTGTAGGTTTTCTCGGGCTGTATGGCCATGTTCTAGAGGCATTCTCTCCTGACGTTTCGCCTGCATCTATGGCAGGCATCCTCAGAGGTAGTGAGGTCTGTTGGAACTAGGAAAACGGGGTTATATATCTGTGGAATGACCAGGGTGGGACAAAGGACTCTTGTCTGCTGGAGCTAGGTGGGAATGTTTCAACTTCCGGTGAGCCTGCGGTGTTTTGAAAGTCCTTTTGGCTGCGAGAAATTGTGGGATGGTATCTGTGTCTCTGCAGCGTAGAAGGAAAGTCAGGGAGCACAGTAGATGTGCTTTCCTGGTCCTTAGTTTTTCCAGTCTTCGTGTGTCTTGGAACAGTTTCTCCCCGTAGAGATGTTCAATGTATTGTAGAAGGCGTTCATGGCCGGAATCACTGGGTTGTTGTAGGTTTTTTCAGGCTGTATGGCTATGGTCTAGTGGCATTCTCTCCTGACGTTTCGCCTGCATCTATGGCAAGCATCCTCAGAGGTCGTGAGGAACTAGGAACTAGGAAAAACCTCTGCATGTGCGTCTGTGCCTCGCCTATGCCTTCACCTGCCATTAACCCAGATTATCCTGCGCTTGCTCGTGGCACTTAGGAAATGTACCTTTTGGGTGCTCCGTTGCATCAAGCTCCACTTCACAGCTCACTTTCCCTTAAGTGGCTCTTTGAGAGTTCATAACAGAAGCTTTGCAAACGAGGGTCTCCATATAATCCTCCAAGGCAAAGAGACCTGCGGGGATGTGGCACTTATTTACCATATATACTCGAGTATAAGCCTAGTTTTTCAGCCCCCTTTTTTAGGCTGAAAAAGCTCCCCTCGGCTTATACTCGAATCAAGGTTATTTATTCTTTTACTCTGTTATTAGTATTATTTTATTACATGTATTATTTCACTCTATTATTATGATATTTACATTATTTTGCTCTATTATTCTATTTATTATTTTGCTCTATTATTATTACATTTACAGTATTTTACCTTATTATTATTATTATTATTATTACATTTATTATTTTAATCTATTTATTATTATTATTAAATTTATTATTTTAATCTTTTATTTATTTATTTATTTATTTGCAGTATTTATATTCGGCCCTTCTCCTCACCCCGCAGGGGACTCAGGGCGGATTACAGTGTACACATAAATGGCAAACATTCAATGCCAATTTTGACATACCAACATATACAGACATACACAGAGGCTATTTAACTTTTTCTGGCCGCCAGGGGAGCTGTCGCTTTCATCATCCATCTTTGACGCTGATGAAGCACTTCCGCATTCCCCGCATGCTTCCCCGCTGGAATGCTTTGCTGGAGTCTTCTTTATGGCCTCATCAATAAGTTAATTTAGCCTCCTCACACTTTAAGGTGGTACCTAATTTTCCTACTTGACAGATGCAACTGTCTTTCGGGTTGCAAAGGTCGACAACAGGCTACACACAATTGCTTGGAAACCCACTCCAACCCGGGCTGATGAAGCACTTCCGCATTCCCCGCATGCTTCCCCGCTGGAACGCTTTGCTGGAGTCTTCTTTATGGCCTCATCAATCAGTTAATTTAGCCTCCCCACACTTTAAGGTGGTACCTAATTTTCCTACTTGACAGATGCAACTGTCTTTCGGGTTGCAAAGGTCGACAACAGGCTACACAATTGGTTGGAAACCCACTCCAACCCGGGCTGGCTTCGAACTCATGACCTTTTGGTCAGAGTGATCTTGATGCAGCTGACACTCAGCCTGCTGCGCCACAATCCCGGTGCATTTACAGTATATTACCCTATTATTACTACATTTATTACAGAATCCTAGAATCAAAGAGTTGGAAGAGACTTCATGGGCCATCCAGTCCAACCCCATTCTCCCAAGAAGCAGGAATGATCATCAAGTTTGCAGACGACACCAAATTGGGAGGGAGAGCCAATAGTCCAGAGGACAGGAGCAGGATTCAAAGGGATCTTCTCAGATGAGAGAGATGAAGAGCCAGAACTAACAAAATGAAGTTCAACAGTGACAAATGCAAGATACTCCACTTTGGCAGAAAAAATGAAATGCAAAGAGACAGAATGGGGGACAATGCCTGGCTCGAGAGCAGGACGTGTGAAAAAGATCTTGGAGTCCTCGTGGGGAGGAAGGTGAACATGAGCCAGGAATGTGATGTGGCGGCAAAAAAAGCCAATGGGATTTTGGCCTGCATCAAGAGGAGCCTAGTGTCTAGATCTAAGGAAGTAATGCTCCCCATGCTCTATTCTGCCTTGGTTAGACCACTTGACCTGGAATATTGTGTCCAATTCTGGGCACCACAATTCAAGAGAGATATTGGCAAGCTGGAATGTGTCCAGAGGAGGGCGACTAAAATGATCAATGGTCTGGAGAACAAGCCCTATGAGGAGCGGCTTAAGGAGCTGGGCATGTTTAGCCTGAAGAAGAGAAAGCTGAGAGGAGATATGATAGCCATGTATAAATATGTGAGAGGAAGCCACAGGGAGGAGGAGGGAGCAAGCTCGTTTTCTGCCTCCTTGGAGACTAGGACGCAAGGGAGCAATGGCTTCAAACTACAAGAGAGGAGATTCCATCTGAACTTGAGGAAGAACTTCCTGACTGTGAGAGCCGTTCAGCAGTGGAACTCTCTGCCCCGGAGGGAGTGTGGTGAAGACTCCTTCTTTTGAAGCTTTGAAACAGAGGCTGGATGGCCATCTGTCAGGGGTGATTTGAATGCAACATTCCTGCTTCTTGGCAGAATGGGGTTGGACTGGATGATGGCCCAGGTGGTCTCTTCCAACTCTTGGATTCTATGAGGCTGGATGGCCATCTGTCAGGGGTGATTTGAATGCAATATTCCTGCTTCTTGGCAGAATGGGGTTGGACTGGATGATGGCCCAGGTGGTCTCTTCCAACTCTTGGATTCTATGAGGCTGGATGGCCATCTGTCAGGGGTGATTTGAATGCAATATTCCTGCTTCTTGGCAGAATGGGGTTGGACTGGATGGCCCATGAGGTCTCTTCCAACTCTTTGATTCTATGATTCTATGATTCTATGAATGTTGCATTCAAATGTTGGTCATGGGGGTTCTGTATAGGAGGTTTTCCCCAATTCTGTCATTTGTTGGATTCAGAATGCTCTTTGATTGTAGGTGAACTATAAATCCCAGTAACTACAAATCTGAAATGCCAAGGTCTGTTTCTCCCAAACTCCATCTGTGTTCACATTTGGGCAAATTGGGTATTTGTTTTCTCCTGATATACAACATATAGGGCATCTGGAAGGGCCGTATAAGTCAAGGTGTGCCATCTATATTCCCCCTGTAAACAAATTATGGATGTTACCTGGGAGACAGGGATGGGTTTTCCTAGGACACACACATGTATTTGCTGTTCAACATGTATTAAAGCCCCGCCTAAGCCATCTGAGAAACTCTTGTTGTCTTGACGGGGTTTGGATTTCCCAATAATGAACTGTCAGAAGGCTGCGGGATAATCCACCATAAGGTCACGCAGCATTGACTTTCCAAGCGCAACCAAGGTTAGAGCTCTCTCCGCTTGGACACAAGGGTGTCTATTCCAGGCCAAGATCCAAGAATGCTTTGTTCTCGCCATCGCTGTGCCAAAAGCCTTGCGCTGAAGACACCAAGGTCTGGCAGAGAACGACCCACGCCTGGAGCATTTGCTTCCAGTGCTTGTGGATCCAGGCAGAGGCGGCCTTAGGTAATTTTCAACGGTAAGCAAACGGTATTTTGGCACCCCCCCCCCCCAAACAATCATTGATATATATTTTCTGTTTGTCGTGGGAGTTCTGTGTGCCATATTTGGTTCAATTCCATCATTGGTGGAGTTCAGAATGCTCTTTGATTGCAGGTGAACTACACATCCCAGTAACTACACTTGCCGCATTTGCTCCCTTGCCTGGCCCGCTTTGGGTCCGGAGGCGTGCCTGAAGACCCCGGCGTGTGCCCCAAAAGTCACCTCTTCTCCTGACTTTCTCCTCAACCATTGGGACCGAGAGAGAGAGAGAGAGAGGTGGAGATGCCCACCTTTCCTGAAGGTAGGCACAAAAACAAAGGAGGGAGCGGAGGTGGGAGATACCTCCAGCCGGAGGGGCTCTCTCTCTCTCTCTCTCGGTCCCAATGGCTGAAGAGAAAGTCAGGAGAAGAGGCAACTTTTGGTGCGCAAGCTGGAGTCTTCAGACACGCCTCCGGACCGAGAGAGAGAGAGAGAGAGGTGGAGATGCCCACCTTTCCTGAAGGTAGGCGCAAAAACAAAGGAGGGAGCGGAGGTGGGAGATACCTCCAGCCGGAGGGGCTCTCTCTCTCTCTCTCTCTCTTGGTCCCAATGGCTGAAGAGAAAGTCAGGAGAAGGGGCGACTTTTGGTGCGCAAGCTGGAGTCTTCAGACACGCCTCCGGACAGAGAGAGAGAGAGAGAGAGAGAGGTGGAGATGCCCACCTTTCCTGAAGGTAGGCACAAAAACAAAGGAGGGAGCGGAGGTGGGAGATACCTCCAGCCGGAGGGGCTCTCTCTCTCTCTCTCTCTTGGTCCCAATGGTATCTCCCACCTCCGCTCCCTCCTTTGTTTTTGCTCCTACCTTCAGGAAAGGTGGACATCTCCACCTCTGTCTCTCTCTCTCTCTCTCTCTTGGTCCCAATGGCTGAAGAGAAAGTCAGGAGAAGAGGTGACTTTTGGTGCGCACGCTGGGGTCTTCAGACACGCGTCCAGACCCGAAGCGGACCAGGCGTGGCAGCTCCGCCCCTTGGCCCACCTGCAGATTGGGGAGAGGAGAGGAGGCGGGTGGAGCGCCAGGGGATCGAGAAAGGGAACCGGTCATGGGGAAGGGATCGAACGCGGAGAACGATTGAGCGCCGGCTCTGCTCGCGCACCCGGTGGCCGGGTGGAGCAGGAAGGAGAGGGGCGAGGCGATTCTCTAGGGCCCGGCCCCTTTGGGAAGAGGATCGCCCGGCAGCGAGGCAAGAAAGCCGAGGCTCCCCCCGGACTGCCAGGGCTGTTGTGAGCTGAGGGGGAGCTCCTCCTCAAGTGGCGGTCGAGGGGCATTTACAGAGGCGCCTCTGCACCCCTGACAAAAAAAAGTGTTCTGCAACCGCTTACTTCGCATAATGGACGAGCCGCCCCTGGATCCAGGATACGGAATCCTCAAACCCTGGCTTTTTAGAAGAATCAGAGAATCCTTCAATTTCCCCAGCATCCTTCTCTTCTCCAAGCTTCTCCAAATGACTTCACCTTTGCCTCCAATCTCCTTCTCTCCAGTGAGCAGCCAGGCTTTCTTTCCTGGAGGATGTGCTGGATGGGGCGACCCTCCCCTTGAAGGCCCAGGTTCGCAGCTTGGGGGTCCTCCTGGACTCATCTCTGAGCCTGGAACCACAGGTTGCAGCCATGGCCAGGGGAGCTTTTGCACAATTAAAACCTGTGCACCAGCTCCGCCCGTACTTTGGAAAGTCAGACTTGGCCATGGTGGGCCACGCTCTCATTACATCCAGGATAGACTACTGCAATGCACTCTACGTGGGGTTGCCTTTGAAGACTGTTCGGAAGCTTCAAATAGTCCAAGGAGAGGCAGCCAGGTTAATAACTAATAATATTTATTTATTTATTTATCGTGTCATCTGCAACCAGAACATTGTATTACATTTCTAACAGAACAAAACAAACAAACAGATTAAGAAAAAACCCACAAATTTTGAAAAAACATGGTAGTTGGTTAAATATCCTTTGACTGGTACCTGGCCCCTTGGAATGCTTCTGGTGTTGCCGCAAGAAGGTCCTCCCTTGTGCATCATGTGGTGGGGCTCATGTTGCATTGCAGCAGGTGGTCTGTGGTTTGCTCTTCTCCGCACTCACATGTCGTGGATTCCACTTTGTGGCCCCATTTCTTGAGGTTGGCTCTGCATCTGGTGGTGCCAGAGCTCAGTCTGTTCAGCCCCTTCCAAGTTGCCCAGTCCTCTGTGTGCCCAGCGGGGAGTCTCTCATCTGGTATCACCCACGGATTGAGGTGCTGGGTTTGAGCCTGCCACTTTTGGACTCTCGCTTGCTGAGGTGTTCCAGCGAGTATCTCTGTAGATCTTAGAAAACTATGTCTTGATTTAAGTTGTTGACGTGCTGGCTGATACCCAAACAGGGGATGAGCTGGAGATGTCTCTGCCTTGGACCTTTCACTATTGGCTGCTCCTTCCCGGTGGATGTCAGGTGGTGCAATACCGGCTAAGCAGTGTAATTTCTCCCGTGGTGCAGGGCGCAGACACCCTGTGATAATGCGGCATGTCTCATTCAGAGCCACATCCACTGTTTTAGCATGGTGAGATGTGTTCCACACTGGGCATGCATACTCAGCAGCAGAGTAGCACAGCACAAGGGCAGATGTCTTCACTGTATCTGGTTGTGATCCCCAGGTTGTGCCTGTTCAAAACCAGCCCGGCGTACAGCTGCCGGAAGGAGAGACACTGCATGTTGTTGTCTAACATCTACATGAAGCCGCTGGATGAGATCACCTGGAGTTTTGGAGTTTGATGCCATCTGTATGCAGATGACGTCCAACCCTATCACTCATTTCCACCAGATGCGAAGGAGGCTGTCCAAGTCCTGAACCGGTGCCTGGCCACTGTGACAGTCTGGATGAGGGCGAGCACATTGAAGTTGAATCCAGACAAGACAGAGGTCCTCCTGGTCAGTCGCAAGGCCAAACAGGTGTATGCCCAAGTTTGAATACTGGTGGAGTTTGGGGAAATTGACCTTGACATTTGGGAGTTGTAGTTCCTGGGATTTATAGTTCACCTACAATCAATGAGCATTCTGAATACAACTAATGATGGAAACTGAACCAACCTTGGCACACAGAACTCCTGTGATCAAGTAGAAAATACTGGAAGGGTTTGGTGGGCATTGCCCTTGAGTTTTGGAGTTGTAGTTCACCTACATCCAGAGAGCACTGTGGATTCAAACAATAATAGATCTGGACCAAACTTGGCACGAATATGCCATATGCCCAAATGTGAACACAGATGGAGTTTGGGGGAAATTGACCTTGACATTTGGGAGTTGTAGTTACTGGGATTTATAGTTCATCCACAATCAAAGCCCCTTGAAGCCCCCCAATGATAGAATTGGGCCAAACTTCCAACACAGAACTCCCATGACCAACAGAACGTACTGGAGGGATTTGGGATGAATTGGCGGTGATTTAGGGGAGATATAGTTCACCTTCCACATTTCTGATGGGTATTCGTGCGACCCCAGGGGTCCCGACCCCCAGGTTGAGAAACACTGCCTTAGTGTGTCTTTGTGATCAATGTGTTAACAAAGAGAAGGTGTAAGGCAAAAATGAGATTTTACAAATCCCATTGAGTGTGTGTGTGTGTGTGTGTGTGCAAAATCCCAGGCTCCCCCCACCTCTGCCTTTCTCAGTGGAGAATACCCCCCATTCCCCATCTTTGTGCCATCACAAGACATTAACGTAGTCTGAGAAATTACTGTAAAGGGTGCCAGAGGACTCTGAAATTAATGGGCTATCAAGGAAAGTGGCATAAAACGAGACTCGGAGCCTTGGAGAAGAGAGGGAAAGGGAGGCCGGAGTCGTGATGGAAAAGCATTCGCTCGGAGATTGATCTTGATTTCGAGCCAGGAAGGGAAGAAGGACGGGGCTTTGCCGCTCGCTCGGGAAAAGGGGAGGGGACCAAACGGGGAGCCCTTCTTCTCCTTCTTCTTCTCCTTTCTTCAGCTGTCAAGCTAATAACACTTGTCAGCAAATGAAATGTGAAAGTTACAACTAAACAATATGCCCAATGTGGCTGCCGCTCCGGTTTTGGGTGGCTCATTGAGAGGCATCTCTGGATGTAAGAATGGCAGAGGCAGAATTTGCTACGCAAGACTCTGTTTAGTGACCAAAGTGTAACCGATCCCTCCGGCTGTGGAGTGACAGAAGAACGTCCCTAGTGAGTCCATCCTGAATTTTGGCTTGAGGCAGAGCAGGCAATTGTGGCTTTCACCCTTCCTTGTATTTCTTACGATAGGGTCTCTTCGAGGAGAAGATGGGGCAATGTTGACAGGGGATGATAGGGAAAAGGCAGAACTACTTAATGCCTTTTTTGCCTCGGTCTTCTCACAAAAAGAAAGTCATGCACAAGAAGTGGAAAAAGGGAGAAATCACCAAAGAAGAATTCAAAGAAATAGCCAACACCTATAGGGAAAAGGTCCGCAAGGCTAAAGCACAAAACGAGCTCAGGCTTGCCAGGGACATTAAAAACAATAAAAAGGACTTCTTTTCTTATGTCAGTAGAAAAAGGTAAAACAAGGAGGCGATAGGGCCTCTTCAAGGAGAAGATGGGGCAATGCTGACAGGGGATGATAGGGAAAAGGCAGAACTACTTAATGCCTTCTTTGCCTCGGTCTTCTCACAAAAGTCATGCACAAGAAGTGGAAAAAGGGAGAAATCACCAAAGAAGAATTCAAACAAATAGCCAACACCTATAGGGAAAAGATCCGCAAGGCTAAAGCACAAAACGAGCTCAGGCTTTCCAGGGACATTAAAAACAATAAAAGGGCTTCTTTTCTTATATCAATAGAAAAAGGAAAAACAAGGAGGCGATAGGGCCTCTTCGAGGAGAAGATGAGGTAATGCTGACAGACAGGGGATGATAGGGAAAAGGCAGAACTGCTTAATGCCTTCTTTGCCTCGGTTTTCTCACAAAAAGAAAGTCATCTTCAACCTCAGCAAGATGGAGTGGATGCGGGATTAGAGGACATCCAACCCCAAATTGGGAAACAAGTCGTCCAGGAATACCTGGCCACTCAACTATACCCCCGGAGGGGTCGCATCAGAAAACACAGTATGTTCTGTTGATCATGGGGGTTCTGTGTGGGAAGTTTGGCCCAATTCTATCATTGGTGGGGTTCAGAATGCTCTGTGGTTGTAGGTGAACTATAAATCCCAGTGACTGGAACTCCCAAATGACAAGATCTATTTCCTCCAAACTCCACCAGTGTTCACATTTGGGCATATTGAGTATTCATGCTAAGTTTGGTCCAGATCCATCATTGTTTGAGTCCACAGTGCTCTCTGGATGTAGGTGAACTACAACTCCAAAGCTCAAGGTCAATGCCCACCAAACCCTTCCAGTGTTTTGTGTTGGTCATGGGAGTTCCGTGTGCCAAGATTGGGCCCATTACATTGTTGGTGGAGTTCAGAATGCTTTTTGATTGTAGGTGAACTATAAATTCCAGTAACTACAAGTCCCAAATATCAAGGTCAATGCCCACCAAACCCTTCCAGTGTTTTGTGTTGGTCACGGGAGTTCCGTGTGCCAAGTTTGGTTCAATTCCATCGTTAGTGGAGTTCTGAGTGGTCTTTGATTGTATGTGAACTATAAATCCCAGCAACTACAACTCCCAAATGACAAAATCAATCCCCCCCCCAACCCCACCAGTATTCAAATTTGGCCTTATTGGGTATTTTTGCCAAATTTGAATGCTAGTGGGGTTGGGGGTGGGGGTGTTATTGATTTTGTCATTTGGGAGTTGTAGTTGCTGGGATTTCCAGTGACTGAAAATACACTTTGCCTATCAGATATTTACATTACGATTCATAATAATAGCAAAATGACAGTTATGAAGTAGCAATGAAAATAATTTTATGGTTGGGGATCACCACAACACGAGGAACTGTATTAAGGGGTCGATTGAGAAACACTGATTTAGAGGAAAATGTTGGGGTTCAGCCTGTGTGTGAACCTGAACCTGATTCTCTGATTGTATTTCCTGATGCTACTGAACAGGCTACTGAACATGTATTTTTCCCTGATGGTATTAAAAATGTTGATTCTGAGGTCAGTGGCTTGGAAAGTGAAACTACACATCTGATGAGAATGTTTCAGAACCAAGCGGTGATAGCTCTCCAGAGCAGCTAACACCTGGCTTCCTTAATGAGGATAGAAAAGGACAGATTTGGAAAAACAGGAGTGAATCGCAGAGTCTGCGAAGGTCAAGCAGATTAAGGGAAAAGGAGGCGCAGGCTTCAAAGCCTGGAGGCGTGTCAAGAAACAGTTTCTTCAGTTTTAAGTGCCTCTCCACAGGCGGTCTCGTTAGATCAGGCATCGTTTAGACTGAAGCATTACCTTGGCAGATTTCCCGTTTCCCGTGGCCTACATCCCAAGAGGCTTCTAGTGCTCCAAGTACGGTTAGTGAAATGCTAACAGGTTCCAGGTTTTTGCAGTGAAGCTTTTGGAATTTTGATCTAGTTGATAGATATTCCTGACTGCTGAATTTTACTGTGTCTTTTTGACTTTGCATTTTCCTCTATTTTGTAACCATTTTTCATCAATAAAAAGGGATTGTTTTTTCCCACAGTCAAGTGTGGTGGATTGTTGTCTTACGGTCTCGTTTCCTGATCTGGGTTGCAACAGAAAACAAGGAAAAGGGGAAAAGGCAAAGCTCAGCTCCGAGGCTCATTGGGCAACGCAAAATATTATGCATATAGAATGGAAATGTTGTTTCGGTGTCGTAGTTTGAAGACGAGCACAATTGGATTCCTGGTCCCACTTCTATAAGTAGCCTTTAACAGGAAATCAGTACAAATATGTCACTCTCTTTCCCGGCTCTTGCTTTCCTTTCAAGAGCACAGACATGCGGAATACATTAGTGTCTGTCAGACTCTTTGCAATGCGTTCCGAGGGAGGGAAGGAGCTCTCACTCCGAGACACGAGGCACCCCAAACACTCGGAAACCTGTTCGGAACGGGAAGGTTCCTCCTTCCTGGTGCGCTGCTATATTCTGCAACCACTTGCTTCTTTTCTGCATGTGTGTGTGTGTGTGTGTGTCATGTCACTGGAAGGCTTTTCCATCTGGGATCTCATGCCGAGCTGTTCTCTTTCGGTAGGAGTTACGCAAGGCAGGATGTGAGTTAGACTGGAGGAAGTGACACGGCCTAGGATCATAATTTAAGCAGGCACCCATCATTAACCATTTTGAAAGATGCCGCCTTGTGCATAGTAACTTCTAAAAGGCACCAAATGGGAAATATTTCCCCTGGCACACATTAAAGAGACCCTAAACAACATCTAAAATGGGCAAAGTGGGCCCTTACACACACTTAAGAGACCCTAAACAACTTCTAAAAGGCACCAAATGGGCAAAGTGTCTCCAGCATACACTAAAGAGACCCTAAACAACTTCTAAAAGGCACCAAATGGGAAATATTTCCCCCGGGACACACTAAAGAGACCCTAAACAACTTCTAAAAGGCACCAAACGGGCAAACTGGCCCCTGGCACACACTAAAGAGACCCTAAACAACTTCTAAAAGGCACCAAATGGGCAAACTGGCCCCTGGCACACACTTAAGAGGCACCAAATGGGCAAACTGGCCCCTGGCACACACTAAAGAGACCCTAAACAACTTCTAAAAGGCACCAAATGGGCAAAGGTGCCCTTGGCACACACTAAAAAGACCCTAAACAACTTCTAAAAGGCACCAAATGGGCAAATTGGCCCCTGGCACACACTTAAGAGACCCTAAACAACTTCTAGAAGGCACCAAATGGGCAAACTGGCCCCTGGCACACACTTAAGAGGCACCAAATGGGCAAACTGGCCCCTGGCACACACTAAAGAGACCCTAAACAACTTCTAGAAGGCACCAAATGGGCAAACTGGCCCCTGGCACACACTTAAGAGACCCTAAACAACTTCTAAAAGGCACCAAACGGGCAAACTGGCCCCTGGCACACACTAAAGAGACCCTAAACAACTTCTAAAAGGCACCAAATGGGCAAACTGGCCCCTGGCACACACTTAAGAGGCACCAAATGGGCAAAGTGGCCCCTGGCACACACTTAAGAGACCCTAAACAACTTCTAGAAGGCACCAAATGGGCAAACTGGCCCCTGGCACACACTAAAGAGACCCTAAACAACTTCTAGAAGGCACCAAATGGGCAAAGTGGCCCCTGGTACACACTTAAGAGGCACCAAATGGGCAAACTGGCCCCTGGCACACACTAAAGAGACCCTAAACAACTTCTAGAAGGCACCAAATGGGCAAACTGGCCCCTGGCACACACTAAAGAGACCCTAAACAACTTCTAGAAGGCACCAAATGGGCAAAGTGGCCCCTGGCACACACTTAAGAGACCCTAAACAACTTCTAGAAGGCACCAAATGGGCAAACTGGCCCCTGGCACACACTAAAGAGACCCTAAACAACTTCTAGAAGGCACCAAATGGGCAAACTGGCCCCTGGCACACACTTAAGAGACCCTAAACAACTTCTAAAAGGCACCAAACGGGCAAACTGGCCCCTGGCACACACTAAAGAGACCCTAAACAACTTCTAAAAGGCACCAAATGGGCAAACTGGCCCCTGGCACACACTTAAGAGGCACCAAATGGGCAAAGTGGCCCCTGGCACACACTTAAGAGACCCTAAACAACTTCTAGAAGGCACCAAATGGGCAAACTGGCCCCTGGCACACACTAAAGAGACCCTAAACAACTTCTAGAAGGCACCAAATGGGCAAAGTGGCCCCTGGTACACACTTAAGAGGCACCAAATGGGCAAACTGGCCCCTGGCACACACTAAAGAGACCCTAAACAACTTCTAGAAGGCACCAAATGGGCAAACTGGCCCCTGGCACACACTAAAGAGACCCTAAACAACTTCTAGAAGGCACCAAATGGGCAAAGTGGCCCCTGGCACACACTTAAGAGGCACCAAATGGGCAAACTGGCCCCTGGCACACACTTAAGAGACCCTAAACAACTTCTAGAAGGCACCAAATGGGCAAACTGGCCCCTGGCACACACTTAAGAGGCACCAAATGGGCAAACTGGCCCCTGGCACACACTAAAGAGACCCTAAACAACTTCTAAAAGGCACCAAATGGGCAAAGGTGCCCTTGGCACACACTAAAAAGACCCTAAACAACTTCTAAAAGGCACCAAATGGGCAAATTGGCCCCTGGCACACACTTAAGAGACCCTAAACAACTTCTAGAAGGCACCAAATGGGCAAACTGGCCCCTGGCACACACTTAAGAGGCACCAAATGGGCAAACTGGCCCCTGGCACACACTAAAGAGACCCTAAACAACTTCTAGAAGGCACCAAATGGGCAAACTGGCCCCTGGCACACACTTAAGAGACCCTAAACAACTTCTAAAAGGCACCAAACGGGCAAACTGGCCCCTGGCACACACTAAAGAGACCCTAAACAACTTCTAAAAGGCACCAAATGGGCAAACTGGCCCCTGGCACACACTTAAGAGGCACCAAATGGGCAAAGTGGCCCCTGGCACACACTTAAGAGACCCTAAACAACTTCTAGAAGGCACCAAATGGGCAAACTGGCCCCTGGCACACACTAAAGAGACCCTAAACAACTTCTAGAAGGCACCAAATGGGCAAAGTGGCCCCTGGTACACACTTAAGAGGCACCAAATGGGCAAACTGGCCCCTGGCACACACTTAAGAGACCCTAAACAACTTCTAGAAGGCACCAAATGGGCAAACTGGCCCCTGGCACACACTAAAGAGACCCTAAACAACTTCTAGAAGGCACCAAATGGGCAAAGTGGCCCCTGGCACACACTTAAGAGGCACCAAATGGGCAAACTGGCCCCTGGCACACACTTAAGAGACCCTAAACAACTTCTAGAAGGCACCAAATGGGCAAACTGGCCCCTGGCACACACTAAAGAGACCCTAAACAACTTCTAGAAGGCACCAAATGGGCAAAGTGGCCCCTGGCACACACTTAAGAGGCACCAAATGGGCAAACTGGCCCCTGGCACACACTAAAGAGACCCTAAACAACTTCTAGAAGGCACCAAATGGGCAAACTGGCCCCTGGCACACACTTAAGAGACCCTAAACAACTTCTAGAAGGCACCAAATGGGCAAAGTGGCCCCTGGCACACACTTAAGAGGCACCAAATGGGCAAACTGGCCCCTGGCACACACTTAAGAGACCCTAAACAACTTCTAGAAGGCACCAAATGGGCAAACTGGCCCCTGGCACACACTAAAGAGACCCTAAACAACTTCTAGAAGGCACCAAATGGGCAAAGTGGCCCCTGGCACACACTTAAGAGGCACCAAATGGGCAAACTGGCCCCTGGCACACACTAAAGAGACCCTAAACAACTTCTAGAAGGCACCAAATGGGCAAACTGGCCCCTGGCACACACTAAAGAGACCCTAAACAACTTCTAGAAGGCACCAAATGGGCAAAGTGGCCCCTGGCACACACTTAAGAGGCACCAAATGGGCAAACTGGCCCCTGGCACACACTTAAGAGACCCTAAACAACTTCTAAAAGGCACCAAATGGGCAAAGTGGCCCCTGGCACACACTTAAGAGGCACCAAATGGGCAAACTGCCCCCTGGCACACACTAAAAAGACCCTAAACAACTTCTAAAAGGCACCAAATGGGCAAAGTGGCCCCTGGCACACACTTAAGAGGCACCAAATGGGCAAAGTGGCCCCTGGCACACACTAAAGAGACCCTAAACAACTTCTAAAAGGCACCAAATGGGCAAACTGGCCCCTGGCACACACTTAAGAGACCCTAAACAACTTCTAGAAGGCACCAAATGGGCAAACTGGCCCCTGGCACACACTAAAGAGACCCTAAACAACTTCTAAAAGGCACCAAATGGGCAAAGTGGCCCCTGGTACACACTAAAAAGACCCTAAACAACTTCTAAAAGGCACCAAATGGGCAAAGTGGCCCCTGGCACACACTAAAGAGACCCTGAGACCCCCAGTGATTTTTTAGTTCTGTTAATCCCACAAACGAACATTACATATGTGTGTGTGTGTGTGTGTGTGTGTGTGTTTGTGTGTTCATTTGTGGGATTAACAGAACTCAAAAACTACTGGGGGAATTGACCCCAAATTTGGACGTGATACACCTAACAACCCAATGTATGTCCTTCACTCAAAAAAATTGCTTTTGTCATTTGGGAGATGTAGTTGCTAGGATTTATAGTTCACCTACAATCTAAGAGCATTCTGAACTCCACCAACAATGGAATTGAACCAAACTTGGCACACAGTTCTCCCATGACCAACAGAAAATACTGGAAGGGTTTAGTGGACAGTGTCCTTTGGTTTTGGAGTTGTAGTTCACCTACATCCAGAGATCACTGTGGACTCAAACAATGATGGATCTGGACCAAACTCTACACAAAGACTCAATCTGCCCAAATATGAACACTGGTGGAGTTTGGGGAAAATAGAATCCTGACATTTGGGAGTTGTAGTTGGTGGGATTTATAGTTCACCAACAATCACAGAGCATTCTCAACCCTAGCAACAATAGAATTGGCAGGGGACGGCTATATATATATATCGTCCCCTGCCAATTCTATCGTTGCTGGGGTTCAGAATGCTCTGTGATTGTAGGTGAACTATAAATCCCAGCAACTACAACTCCCAAATGTCTATATATATATATATATATATATATATATATATATGGTTTTGTGCATTTATTGTAATGTAATTTTTGTTTTTTGGCTTTTTAAGTACCGTACCTTCATGATTACATAGGTGGAAAGCACATGCTTGTGTCTTGGCAGGGTTAGACTTCCGGTGGTTATCTTTGTACTCGCTGGAGAGACGTGAGTTGGATTTCGACTGTTTCAAAGTATTTTGCTTGGGTTGTTAGGCCAAGGTCATCATTTACTAACAATACCCTGTTTTTCTGAGAGTCATTCAACTTTATTGCATGTTAACACTTCTTAAAGCCTTCCTTACAATTAACAAAAAGTGTTTGCAACCTTGGAAAAAAGCACAACAGGCGGAGTGGCCTGGATCACTCAGGCAAATTGAGTGTTTAGCTCTCATAGGGACAGTCTGAAACATGTGTGGTTAGGTAGCTTGAAAGATTCTCGTCTGTTTAGATAGCCGAAACTATTTTGTTTTGCTTGGTTTCGAAAGTATGCCGATTATTTCAAATGTTCAGCCTGGAAGGAATGTGAAATGGTTGCGCTGCTGCCTGAGTGTGAACTTAATACCCCTGGTTGGCTTTGCTCTGTGAGCTTTAGCCCAGGAATCCATTCAGACCTCCCATTGTTTGGAGGAGAAATTAATTTCTATTGAAGAGATGCTGGCTTGTTCGCGAGGAGCAGAGAGCGGAGCATGCAGCCGTAATTGAAACAGCCGCAAAGCTCTGAACTCTTCTGTTCCCGAGGCTGGAAACGGACAGATTATTCTCCTTACAAATATCAGAGAATTCTATGTGCAGAGCTTTGCAGGGGAAACAACAAAGAGAAGACCTTGATTCAAGCAGCTTACAGGCTCTAATAATGCAATAGCTATTGGAGATAGAGAAGGGATTTGGGGTCGTTTCTAACATTTTGATGCTTTTGTGATAGAGTTGGCACAAAATAAATGTTAGTTGTACATCCTTTATTTACTATTATTATTTACAGCTTTCATATTCGGCCCTTCTCCTCACCCCGCAGGGGACTCAGGGCGGATTACAGTGTACACTAGGCCTGGGCGGTTTCGTTTCGTTAATTCGTAATTCGTTAATAATTTGTTAATTTTTTCAATTACAAAATGATAACGAACCATTCTGGAGCAATTATTTAAAAAAACGTTTTGTAAATGCTTCGTATTTTGTTATTGTGTTCGTTTCGTTATTGTTTTGAGGTCGTTTCGTTATTATTTCCGCATGTCTGGGCCAGTTTTATGGTTTAATTAGTGAAAAAAAATTATAATATCACACCAACAGTCAACAACAGAGGGAGAGGGAAGCTTCAGAAGTTTTTGGAGGTTTTTTAGCATATTTCGCGGTCGTGTCCGCCATTAACGAATCGATTCGTTATTGTTTCGGAAATCGATTCGTTAATTTTTTACCATTTACGAAATTTCGTAAATATCGAACTTTTTTAAGGGAAAATTTTGTAATTATTTTAAATATCAAAACAAAAAACCCCCCCAAATACAAATCGATTTTAGAAACAAATTTTTCCATTGTTACCCAGGCCTAGTGTACACATATATGGCAAACATTCAATGCCAATTTTTGACATACAAACATATACACAGAGGCTATTTTAACTTTTTCTGGCCGCCAGGGGAGCTGTCGCTTTCCCCGTCCATCTGCGACGCTGATGAAGCACTTCCGCATTCCCCGCATGCTTCCCCGCTGGAATGCTTTGCTGGAGTCTTCTTTATGGCCTCATAAATCAGTTAATTTAGCCTCCCTACACTTTAAGGTGGCACCTAATGTGGAGCTGTTGCTTTCATTGTCCATCTGCAACACTGATGAAGCACTTCCGCATTCCCCGCATGCTTCCTCGCTGGAATGCTTTGCTGGAGTCTTCTTTATGGCCTCATAAATCAGTTAATTTAGCCTCCCTACACTTTAAGGTGGCACCTAATGTGGAGCTGTTGCTTTCCTCGTCCATCTGCAACACTGATGAAGCACTTCCGCAATCCCCGCATGCTTCCCCACTGGAATGCTTTGCTGGAGTCTTCTTTATGGCCTCATAAATCAGTTAATTTAGCCTCCCTACACTTTAAGGTGGCACCTAATGTGGAGCTGTTGCTTTCCTCGTCCATCTGCAACACTGATGAAGCACTTCCGCATTCCCCGCATGCTTCCCCGCTGGAATGCTTTGCTGGAGTCTTCTTTATGGCCTCATAAATCAGTTAATTTAGCCTCCCCACACTTTACCTAATTTTCCTACTTGACAGATGCATCTGTCTTTCGGGTTGCAAAGGTCGACAACAGGCTACACACAATTGGTTGGAAACCCACTCCAACCCAGGCTGGCTTCGAACTTATGACCTTTTGGTCAGAGTGATCTTAATGCAGCTGACACTCAGCCAGCTGCACCACAATCCCGGTGTAGAACAGGCATGGGCCAACTTGTGCCCTCTCCAGGTGTCTTGGACTTCAACTCCCACCATTCCTCACAGCCTCAGGCCCCTTCCTTTTCCCCCTCAGCTGCTTAAGCATGAGTACAAGACTTTCCCAAAGATCTTTAGTCATGAACATGGAACAAGAGCCAAGAGCCACACAATAACACAGTGTTGCCTGATCTGACTCTTAAGAAAACAATCCTTTTATTTAAGGACCATAGAGCCACAAAGTCCGAAATACCTGGAAGGCCGAAGTTTGCTCATGCCCACCCTACAGTATCAAAGCTTAAGCAGCTGAGGGGGAAAAGGAAAGGGCTGGAGGCTGTTAGGAATTGTGGGAGTTGAAGTCCAAGACATCTGGAGGGCTGAAATTGGTCTGTGCCTGCTGTAGAGGAAGTTTCCTTGCACTCCACACAGGCAACAGAGCCTGACATTGGTTATGGGCCCAGCTCTCATGTAAGCCGCACCGAGTCCCTTGGGGAGATGGTAGCGAGGTACAAATAAAGTGTTGTTGTTATTATTATTATTAGCTCTCAGCTTAAGCGGCTGGTGGGAGCGAGGAAAGGGCCTGAGACTATTAGGAATGGTGGGAGTTGAAGTCTAAGACACCTGGAGAGCCAAAGTTGGCCTATGCCTACTGTAGAGCAAGCTTCCTTGCACTCCACACAGACAACAGAACCTGATGTTGGTTATGGGCCCAGCACTCAGCTTAAGCTGTGGGGGGGGGGGGGAGAGAAAGGGCATGAGACTATTAGGAATGGTGGGAGTTGAAGTCTAAAACACCTGGAGAGCCAAAGTTGGCCTATGCCTACTGTAGAGCAAGCTTCCTTGCACTCCACACAGACAACAGAACCTGATGTTGGTTATGGGCCCAGCACTCAGCTTAAGCTGTGGGGGGGGGGGGGAGAGAAAGGGCATGAGACTATTAGGAATGGTGGGAGTTGAAGTCTAAAACACCTGGAGAGCCAAAGTTGGCCTATGCCTACTGTAAGAGGAAGCTTCCTTGCACTCCGCACAAGCAACAGAGGCTGACGTTGGTTATGGGCCCAGCACTCAGCTTAAGTGGCTGGGTGGGAAAGGAAAGAGCCTGAGGCTGTTACGAATTGTGGGAGTTGAAGTCCAATACACCTGGAGGGCTGAAGAGGAAGCTTCCTTACACTCCGCACAGACAACAGAGCTTGAAATTGGTTATGGGCCCAGCACTCTGCTTAAGTGGCTTGGTGGGAAAGGAAAGAGCCTGAGGCCGTTAGGAATTGTGGGAGTTGAAGTTCAAGACATCTGGAGGGCCGAAATTGGCCTGTGCCTGCTGTAGAGGAAGCTCCCTTGCACTCTGCACAGACAACAGAGCTTGAAATTGGTTATGGGCCCAGCACTCAGCTTAAATGTCAGGGGGGGGGGGGGAGAGAGAGAGAAAGGGCCTGAGACTATTAGGAATTGTGGGAGTTGAAGTCCAAGACACCTGGAGGGCTGAAACTATCCCATGCCTGGTATAGGAGGTTGCAAAGCAAGGTTTATCAGAAAATGTGAGTTTTATTTGTCGACTCACGTAAGTCTGGAGCTGCTAAAACTTTTAGTATGTTTTGGCCTATCGCTCCTCTGGATTTTACAGTCTAAAGAAAGCAGTCTTTTGGGTGACACCTGAACCTCTTCCTCCAACGTGTGATACCGAAATGCCCTTCCTTTGTTTTGCCTCCTTAATGACCCTCCATTTTTTTCCCTTGCAGTTACAGGGGTCCATTAAGCGGAAGCTGGACGATGAGGGCTCCCTGTCCTCCAACGCCATGCACGATGCCATCTTCCCAAGCGAGCACAAGCGGCTCTGCCTGGAGGACGTCACTCTTTCCATGGGACAAGGGACCAACCCTGTTTCCTGCGCGGATATGCAACACTCTCCGTTCTCTGCCAACCACGGCGTGTCCTCCATGGGAGTGGCGGGGCATGGGATGCTCCTGGAGAACAATCACATGAACGGCAGTGGCATCGGATCTCCGTTTTCAGTGCCGCCGAACAGCGACGTCGCGCAGAAGGGACCGATCGGTGGACATTATGACGAGAAAGGGAGCCATATCCACTCGGTGGACCAGGAGCTGCAAGATCTGTTGGAAGAGCTGACCAAAATGCCCGATCCATCGCCCAATGACTTGGACCTTGAGAAAATCTTGGGAAGCAAATCCGAGGAGCCTCTGGGCAGCCTGGGCCATGCGCAGCCGGCCATAAACAGCACGTCAAAGCCCTCTCCGCAGGCCGCGCTCGTGGACAACCACATGCCCAACAAAGACTTTTCTCCGGGGTGCAACCCAAACAGTGGTGGGTCGCCCCAGATGAGACCTTCTTCAGCCGGAGCAAGTTACCCCGTTCAGCCCCAAAACAAAACGGTGGCTTCGCCCATTTCTTCAAACACTCCGAACAAGAGCCAAGCTCAGCCAATGCTCCCAGTCCCTTTGTCCAACATGACTGGTCCTAACTGGCATGCGCAGCAACTCAAACACTTGGCGGCCAGCAAGCAAGTGCCAACGACCAAGCACCAAGGGCCGAGCTGGCCGACCATCGCTTCGCAAGGCCTCTCCCCTCCGTACCGGCAAGGCTCGTCCCCGCACCACCAGCCGTTCAGCCCTCAAAACGTCATGATGAGCAACAGCAGCATTCAGAGCCCTCAGAACTCGTTGCTCTCCAGCATCACGTCCAACAGCAACCCGTCCAGCGGTCCATCCCCTCCTTTTGGGCCGGAGAAGCTTTCCAGCCCGGTTCTGAACCAGCAGCCGTTCAGCCCCCCCAACCCCATCCTTCCCAACAGCATTCCAAACAAGAGTCCGCAGAACAGCCTGGTCTCGACCAATACGGGTCCCTCGCCACCCTACCGGCCGGAGAAGCTGTCCAGCCCGGCTCTGCATCCGCAGCAGCCCTTCAGCCCCCAGAGCGGCCTCCTCCCCAGCATCGCTCCCGCCAGTAACCCCTCCAACATGCAGAGCTCTCTTTACAAGCCCCAGGCCAAGAACATGAACATGCTCCTGCAGCCGCCCTCCAACGGCATGCAGCCAAGCCTGGGCAGCGACGGCCCTGGGCCGCAGGACCAGTTCTCTTTCAACAACACCAAGCCCCTCTCCCATTTCAGCTCCGACCCCACAACGCCGCAGAAGATGTCCCCCATGAGCACCAACTCTGGGCAACAGTCGCTCATTCACTATCTCCAGCAGCAGCAGCAGCAAGCCGCAACGTCGCAGCAGTCCCAGCAAGTGAACAACAACAGCCAGTTCATCCAGCAGCAGTTGCGGCAACTCATGCAACCCTCTCGCATGCAGCGGCAAGTGCAGCCCGCCCCGTTGCCGTCGCCCGCCCGGCAGGTAAGTGTACGTTGCGCTGCTTCCACACAGGGAGAGGGTGCTCTTAGGACTTTCTTCCTCAACGTATGGCAGTACGGGTATGCGGAAGGTCCTGGCTTGTTCAGTAGACTCTCCTCTACAGTTCCATTTTGGCAGGAAGCCTTAGCATTGAATGGTTGTGTACTTGAAGTGTGAAGTATGGAACCCTGCGCAGACGGTCGGTCAATGTGACTTAAGCAACATATTTGGCAGATACTGGCTTGTTCAGTAGACTCCCCTCTACAGTTCCATTTTGGTGGGAAGCCTTAGCATTGAATGGTTGTGTAGTTAAAGTGTGAAGTATGGAATCCTGCACAGACGGTCGGTCAATGTGACTTAAGCAATGTATGTGGCAGGTACTGGCTTGTTCAGTAGACTCTCCTCTATAGTTCCATTTTGGTGGGAAGCTCTTAGGATTTACTTCTGTCACCCCAAGTGTACATTTTATGCAGATTTGTTTGGGCACACTTCTTTTCTACCCCACGCAACAGGAGAGCAAGACTATGAGTGTTTGCGACCCACCTTTCCCATCCTATTTGGTGACCTCCCTCAAGATGGCATTAGTAGTTGAGGATGAGTTGTGCAAGCGTTTCCTACGAGGGTTGAATGAAAAGTAATACCTCCACCTGTCTTTACGACTCCTTAATTGGTTCCGAAAGTCTCTCTGCACACTTGCTTATCTCTCTTCACTCTGTCTGAGACGGGATCCTCCCTTCTGTTCCCAGCAAGGGAGGTCAGCAAGCTTCCAGGTCTGGATCAATAGCAATACCTTGTCTCTGTTGGGTTAGGGACTGATTGACAGAGTTTGGGGGGCGCGCAGCGGAAGGTTTGCTAGATCAACAGACACTGTACTCCAAAAATAAGGACTCTGCAGTCTTTCAGTTACAAAAGAAACTAAGTTTTACTAAATACACATAAGACACGTCTTAACACAGCGAGCTACAAACAGGAACTAGTGGAAAACCGAGAGTCTCTCTGCACACATGCTTATCTCTCTTCACTCTGGCTGAGACGGGATCCTCCCTTCTGTTCCCAGACAGAACACGCATTATCTCATTTCTCTCAAGGTTACATAGTCACAGCCTCAGTAATAAACATTCAACATAGCATTTCTAATACACAATAGACTCCATCTTGGAAATACATAGAAACACATTTGAAAACACATATATAACTAGATTAATCCTGACATGTAATTCCTCAACATATGGCAGTACTGGTATGCGGCAGATACTGGCTTGTTCAGTAGACTCCCCTCTACAGTTCCATTTTGGTGGGAAGCCTTAGCATTGAATGGTTGTGTAGTTAAAGTGTGAAGTATGGAACCCTGCACAGACGGTCGGTCAGTACGACTTAAGCAATGTATGCGGCAGGTCCTGGCTTGTTCAGTAGACTCTCCTCTACAGTTCCATTTTGGTGGGAAGCCTTAGCATTGAATAGTTGTGTAGTTAAAGTGTGAAGTATGGAACCCTGCACAGACGGTCGGTCAGTACGACTTAAGCAATGTATACAGCAGGTACTGGCTTGTTCAGTAGACTCTCCTCTACAGTTCCATTTTGGTGGGAAGCCTTAGCATTGAATGGGTGTGTAGTTAAAGTGTGAAGTATGGAACCCTGCGCAGACGGTGGGTCAGTACGACTTAAGCAATGTATACAGCAGGTACTGGCTTGTTCAGTAGACTCTCCTCTACAGTTCCATTTTGGTGGGAAGCTCTAAGGACTTACTTCTGTCTCCCCAAGTGTACATTTTATGCAGGCTTGTTTGGGCAGCGAGCTACAAACACAGCGAGCAACAAACAGGCGAGCTACAAACACAGGAACTAGTGGAAAACCGCAAGTCTCTCTGCGCACCTGCTTATCTCTCTTCACTCTGGCTGAGACGGGATCCTCCCTTCTGTTCAGTACTTGTATGCAGCAGGTCCTGGCTTGTTCAGTAGACTCTCCTCTACAGTTCCATTTTGGTGGGAAGCCTTAGCATTGAATGGTTGTGTAGTTAAAGTGTAAAGTATGGAACAGATGATCGGTCAATGCAACTTAAGCAACATATTTGGCAGATACTGGCTTGTTCAGTAGACTCCCCTCTACAGTTCCATTTTGGTGGGAAGCCTTAGCATTGAACAGCATTGAATAGTTGTGTTGTTAAAGTGCGAAGTATGGAACCCAAATATGAACACAGATGGAGTTTGGGGAAAATTGACCTTGAGATTTGGGAGTTGTAGTTCACCTACATCCAGAGAGCACTGTGGACTCAAACAATGATGGATCTGGACCAAACTTGGCACAAATACTCAATATGCCCAAATCTGAACACTGGCAGAATTTGGGGAAGATAGAACTTGGCATTTGGGAGCTGTAGTTGCTGGGATTTATAGTTCACCTACAATCAAAGAGCATTCCGAACTCTACCAACAATGGAATTGGACCAAACTTGGCACACAGAACTCCCATGACCAACCAAAATAATGGAAGGGTTTGGTGGGCATTGACATTGAGTTTGGGAGTTGTAGTTCACCTACCGCCAGAGAGCACTGTGGACTCAAACAATGATGGATCTGGACCAAACTTGGCACAAATACTCAATGTGCCCAAATATGAACACAGATGGAGTTTGGGGGAAATTGACCTTGACATTTGGGAGTTGTAGTTACTGGGATTTATAGTTCACCTCCAATCAAAGAGCATTCCGAACCCCACCAATGATAGAATTGGGCCAAACTTCTCACACAGAATTCCTATAACCCACAGAAAATATTGTGTTTTCTGATGGTCTTTGGTGACCCCTCCGACCCTCCCAGGGTCCCGACCCCCAGGTTGAGACACGCTGCTTTAGAGGAAAGAAAGAGACGTCTTCCCACAAGGGAGAAGTCTCTGATATTGCAATTTCAAAAGTCTGCATAGGTCTTGTTCTCTTTTGGAGTATTCCTCCATGTTCAGTTTGCACTTAGGAGCAGAAGAGCCTTGCGTACTTGCAAGTCCTAAAAGTCCCAGTCTGTTGTGTCAATAGATGTGCGCAACGTCACAGAGACCACAAAGGAGAATTTCCCGTGTCCAGATCCGTTAGGTAAGCTCCCGGTGCCCGGCTGGTTTTCCGAGGGAGGACTTCCAACATTAATTATGCGCTAAACGACAGCTCTGCTCTGGATTTGATATCGCTCGTTAAGCCGCCCCTGAATAACAAGCGAGTAGGCGATGGGGGCATTTCTTTTTTTCGGTGCTTAATGGCTTTTATCACAAAACGTGGATTCCGAGAGCAAACCTCGGAACAACCCGTCGAGACGTAAATGGATTATCACAATTCCAGCATGGCTCACCCAGTTTCCTCTCCGATTGCCGTCGTTTTCTTCCTCGTGAGTGAAGGGTTGGAGCGTCCATTGATTAACGGCGTGGAATAATCAACTAATTAATCATAAGCTGGTGTGGATTTTGTCATGAGGGTTTGGAGACTAATGTCTCTTCGTAAAACTGCCTTCCGAGCAGAGGAAGCGACTGGTGTTCTGCTTCCCAAAAAGAAGCAACAAGCAAATCTTGATCCTGGAAAAGACGCCGATTGAGGGGATTGTTTGGAGACAAGGCATGGGTTGTAATGGGTTGTTGTAGGTTTTTCGGACTATATGGCCATGTTCTAGAGGCATTCTCTCCTGACGTTTTGCCTGCATCTATGGCAAGCATCCTCAGAGGTAGTGAGGTCTGTTGGAACTAGGAAAGTGGGTTTATATATCTGTGGAATCGCTGGAGTGGGGCAAAGAGCTCTTCTCTGCTGGAGCTAGGTGTGAATGTTTCAGCTGACCACCTTCATTAGCATTTGAAGGCCTGGCTGAGCCTGGGGGAATCTTTTGTTGAGAGATGTTAAGCTGTGCTTGGTTGTCAAAGGCTTTCATGGCTGGAATCACTAAGTTCTTGTGGGTTTTTTCGGGTTATATGGCCATGTTCTAGAGGCATTCTCTCCTGACGTTTCGCCTGCATCTATGGCAAGCATCCTCAGAGGTTGTGAGGTCTGTGGGAACTAGGAAAAATGTGTTTATATATCTGTGGAATGACCAGGGTGGGAGAAAGGACTCTTGTCTGCTGGAGCTCGGTGTGAATGTTTCAACTGACCACTTTGATTAGCATTTGATGGCCTGGCAGTGCCTGGAGCAATCTTTTGTTGAGAGGTAATTAGATGTCCCTGCCTGCTTCCTCTCTGTTGTTGTGCTGTTGCCATTTTAGAGTTGTTTAATACTGGTAGCCAGATATTGGTGGTCAGTTGAAACATTCACACCTAGCTCCAGCAGACAAGAGTCCTTTGTCTCACCCTGGTTATTCCAAAGATATATAAACCCATTTTCCTAGTTCCAACAAACCTCACTACCTCTGAGGATGCTTGCCATAGATGCAGGCGAAACGTCAGGAGAGAATGCCTCCAGACCATGGCCGTACAGCCCGAAAAAACCTACAACAACCCAAATGCTTCTTAACTTGTCTACAATGGACAGGCACCTTGCTTGGAGAACTATTTCTTTCTTTAACAAGGAAAACACTTTTTTAACCTCTCCCAGGCTGTCTACTATCTAAGTTTCGCTGATGTGCGTTCTACTACCGGATCCAAACTGCTTCTTGGGCACCAAGTAGACCTACCAGTCAAGGCTTGTAGATTGGGAATGTTTCAACTGACCACCTTGATTAGCACTTGATGGCCTGGCAGTGCCTGGAGCAATCTTTTTTTGAGAGGTGATTAGATGTCCTTGTTTGTTTCCTCTCTGTTGTTGTGCTGTTGTCATTTTTGAGTTTTTTAATACTGGTAGCCAGATTTTGTTCATTTTCATGGTTTCCTCCTTTCTGTTGAAATTGTCCACAAGTCAGACTACACAGAGAAGCTATTGAAATCCACAAGCATGTGGACAATTTCAACAGAAATATACATATATACACACATATATACATGCACACAT
This sequence comes from Anolis sagrei, assembly GCF_037176765.1. Classification (NCBI taxonomy): domain Eukaryota; kingdom Metazoa; phylum Chordata; class Lepidosauria; order Squamata; family Anolidae; genus Anolis; species Anolis sagrei. The sequence goes on along the minus strand of NC_090030.1, from coordinate 36,109,456 downwards.
ACATATATACATATACACATACATTCATATACACATATATATATGCACATGTACACACACATATATATACATATACACATGCACATACATATACACATACACACATTCATACACACGTAAATATATGCACAAGCACCACAAATATATATATGTACACACACATACATATACATGCACACATAGATACATATACACATGCACACACAAATATACATATATACACATATATAAACATGCACACACAAATATACATATATATACACATATATACATGCACACACACATATATACATATACACATACATGCATTCATACACACATGTATATATATGCACATGTACACACACACACACATATATATACATATACACATGCACACACAAATATACACACATATACATATACGCATGAACTCATAAATATATACATATACACATGCACACACATATACATATACACATACACACATTCGTACACACGTAAATATATGCACAAGCACACACAAATATATATATGTACACACACATACATATATATGCACACAGATACATATACACATGCACACACAAATATACATACATATACACATATACACATGCACACACAAATATACATATATATATACACATATATGCATGCGCACACACATATATACATATACACATACATGCATTCATACACACATGTATATATATGCACATGTACACACACACACATATATATACATATACACATGCACACACAAATATACACACATATACATATACGCATGAACACATAAATATATACATATACACATGCACACACATAAACATTTACACATACATGCATATATACATACATACAAATATGCATATAAACCCTGGGAAGCGAATGCAACACTTTTGGAAGAAATATAATTTTGGAGTGTGTGAGAGCTATGAGAAGCGGCGTAATGAGCTGGTTGTCTCTCTGGAGTGCTCTCCTTGTGTCCTTGCAAGTTAACCAGCTATTCCCAAGATGCCATCGTGGCTTCTCTTACATTCTTCGTGTCGTGCAAAAGGCAACTTCATCTTGTGTCGCTATCCCATGACTTCTTGGCATGTGGGGAATGTTTTGCATTCATTTCACATCCTTCCTCCAAGGATCCAAGGACAGGAATTCAGGGTTCCTCCCGGTTTCATTTTCGCAGCAGTCCTGTGAAAGGCTCGGCCAAGAGAGCCAGCCGGGTGGAGTGGCCGGAGAGATGGATTCAGGCTCCAAGGGACCACGTTGGATGCCTCACTTTGCCACAGAAACCCCCTCAGTGACCCTGGGCAAGCCATCTCACGTCTCTGCCTTGCTTGGAATGAAGGCAACGGCAACCAGGGAAGTGCTCAGGAATTGGAGGGAGAAGAAGAATCAGACGATGAGAGTTTGAAAGTGCTCACATTTGTAGAGAGACGAAAAGAGACAGAGCACAGACGGTGTTCAGACAGAATAGCTGCTAAAAACGCTTAGCGAATTGGGGGATGCCCTAGCACCTCCTGCATAGGGAATTACCACCAGCTGAAGCGCTCAAGGACCAGGGCTTCCCAGTCTGTCTCAGTGTCCCTAACCCTAACATTTCTAGGGAGACGAAAAGAGACAGAGCACAGACGGTGTTCAGCCAGAATAGCTGCTAAAAACACTGAGCGAATTGGGAGATGCCCTAGCACCTCCTGCATAGGGAATTATCTCCAGCGGGAGCGCTCAAGAACCAGGGCTTCCCAGTCCCTCTCAGTGTCCCTAACCCTAACATTTCTAGAGAGATAAAAAGAGACAGAGCACAGACAGTGTTCAGCCAGAATAGCTGCTAAAAACGCTGAGCGAATTGGGAGATGCCCTAGCACCTCCTGCATAGGGAACTACCTCCAGCTGGAGCGCTCAAGGACCAGGGCTTCCCAGTCTCTCTCAGTGTCCCTAACCCTAACATTTCTAGAGAGATGAAAAGAGACACAGCACAGACGGTGTTCAGCCAGAATAGCTGCTAAAAACACTGAGCGAATTGGGAGATGCCCTAGCACCTCCTGCATTGGGAATTACCTCCAGCGGGAGCGCTCAAGGACCAGGGCTTCCCAGTCTCTCTCAGTGTCCCTAACCCTAACATTTCTAGAGAGATGAAAAGAGACACAGCACAGACGGTGTTCAGCCAGAATAGCTGCTAAAAACGCTGAGCGAATTGGGAGATGCCCTAGCACCTCCTGCATAGGGAACTACCTCCAGCTGGAGCGCTCAAGGACCAGGGCTTCCCAGTCTCTCTCAGTGTCCCTAACCCTAACATTTCTAGAGAGATGAAAAGAGACACAGCACAGACGGTGTTCAGCCAGAATAGCTGCTAAAAACACTGAGCGAATTGGGAGATGCCCTAGCACCTCCTGCATTGGGAATTACCTCCAGCGGGAGCGCTCAAGGACCAGGGCTTCCCAGTCTCTCTCAGTGTCCCTAACCCTAACATTTCTAGAGAGATGAAAAGAGACACAGCACAGACGGTGTTCAGCCAGAATAGCTGCTAAAAACGCTGAGCGAATTGGGAGATGCCCTAGCACCTCCTGCATTGGGAATTACCTCCAGCTGGAGCGCTCAAGGACCAGGGCTTCCCAGTCTCTCTCAGTGTCCCTAACCCTAACATTTCTAGAGAGACGAAAAGGGACACAGCACAGACTGTGTTCAGCCAGAATAACTGCTAAAAATGCTGGACGAATTGGGAGACGCCCTAGCACCTCCTGCATAGGGAATTACCTCCAGCTGGAGCGCTCAAGGACCAGGGCTTCCCAGTCTCTCTCAGTGTCCCTAACTCTAACATTTCTAGGGAGACGAAAAGAGACAGAGTACAGATGGTGTTCAGCCAGAATAGCTGCTAAAAACGCTGAGCGAATTGGGGGACGCCCTAGCACCTCCTGCATAGGGAATTACCTCCAGCTGGTGCGCTCAAGGACCAGGGCTTCCCAGTCTCTCTCAGTGTCTATGTCACAGTTTTTAAGGTTGCCTTTCAGACCATCTTTCAATCTCTTTTCCTGTCCTCCAACATTCTGTGGCCTGTCCAGTGGAGTTGATAGCAAAGGAGCATTGCTTTGTTAGGGATTCCTCGTCTTCGGAAGAGGAAGGGGAGCAGGGAGGTGCTCAGGAATTGGAGGGAGAAGAAGAATCAGACGATGAGGGTTTGAAAGTGCTCACATTTGTAGAGAGACGAAAAGAGACAGAGCACAGACGGTGTTCAGCCAGAATAGCTGCTAAAAAGGCTGAGCGAATTGGGAGACGCCCTAGCACCTCCTGCATAGGGAATTACCTCCAGCTGGAGCACTCAAGGACCAGGGCTTCCCAGTCTCTCTCAGTATCCCTAACCCTAACATTTCTAGAGAGACGAAAAGAGACAGAGCACAGACGGTGTTCAGCCAGAATAGCTGCTAAAAATGCTGAGTGAATTGGGAGACACCCTAGCACCTCCTGCATAGGAATTACCTCCAGCTGGAGCACTCAAGGACCAGGGCTTCCCAGTCTCTCTCAGTGTCCCTAACCCTAACATTTCTAGAGAGACAAAAAGAGACAGAGCACAGACGGTGTTCAGGCAGAATAGCTGCTAAAAACACTGAGCGAATTGGGAGACGCCTTAGCACTTCCTGCATAGGGAATTACCTCCAGCTGGAGCACTCAAGGACCAGAGCGTCCCAGTCTCTCTCAGTGTCCCTAACCCTAACATTTCTAGAGAGACGAAAAGAGACAGAGCACAGACGGTGTTCAGCCAGAATAGCTGCTAAAAACACTGAGTGAATTGGGAGACGCCTTAGCACTTCCTGCATAGGGAATTACCTCCAGCTGGAGCACTCAAGGACCAGAGCGTCCCAGTCTCTCTCAGTGTCCCTAACCCTAACATTTCTAGAGAGACGAAAAGAGACAGAGCACAGACGGTGTTCAGCCAGAATAGCTGCTAAAAACGCTGAGCGAATTGGGAGATGCCCTAGCACCTCCTGCATAGGGAATTACCTCCAGCTGTCCTCCAACATTCTGTGGCCTGTCCAGTTGAGTTTATAGCAAAGTGAGCCCAATATGGCTTTGTAACTATTTTTTCAAGCTTGGCCATTAAAATAGAGGAACAAGTTTCTTCCTGATATTGGTTTTGTTTGATGGGCCCCCATGCACCCTCCCTCCTTCCCTCCCTCCCCCACAATGCTTTTGAATACATTTCAGTCCAATGCTTGCCTTATCCTCCTCCAGGGCTCGGCTTTCGTGAAACGCAAGCCCTCAGTGGGCAGATCAATATCTGTCAATGCGCAACAATAAAGGCATTGAGCATCAGATGAAAAAAGATTAGGCACTATCAGGTCTACCAATTGTCCGGGCAATATGGGATTTTACAACCTGTCTGGAGAGCGGCAGAGATCGAAGATAAAGGTGTTAAGCACAAAAGCACACAGCCAAGGTTGCCCACGGGAATGCAAGCTCATCTCTTTTCTCAAAATGGGATTGAAAGGCCCCAAAGAGAACACACACTCTCCGCCCTCAGCAGCGGCTCCTTTTTCCATCCTCCCCAGTCAGGGACACTGTGCCTCACATCTCATCCATCCGTTTCTCCATTCCACCACTTCATTGGGACGGAGGAGAGGAGAGCAGAGCAAGTGAGTCGGAGACAGTTGTTCCAAAGGACACGAAAACAGAGGAAAGTGGGAACTTCGTGCTGGTTTTGACCTACAAAACCCTATACGATTCCGGCCCAGCGTATCTGTCCGAACGCATCTCCCTTTACGTCCCATCTCGGAGTCTGAGATCCTCTGGGGAGGCCCTGCTCTCGACCCCGCCTCTGTCACAAGTGAGATTGGCGGGGACGAGGAGCAGGGCCTTCTCGGTGGTGGCCCCTCACCTATGGAATTCACTCCCCGGGGAGATCAGATCAGCAACATCCCTCCTTTCATTCAGAAAGAAATTAAAGACGTGGATGTGGGACCAGGCGTTTGGGCACTCTGGCAGATGAATAAGGGACTGTGACGATGGATAGGAATTGGACAATGGTGGAACGCAATATGAACTCTGAGTTGGTGAACGCTGTGTCTGAGATTGGCTATCGATTGTGTGATATATTGTTTTTAAGTGTTTTAATTGTTGACCATTTAATTGCTGGTTTTATATGTTATTGTATTTGTGTAGGCACCAAGATGTGCCTTTTGTAAGCCGCCCTGAGTCCCCCCTCGGGGGTTGAGAAGGGCGGGGTAGAAGCACACAAAATAAATAAATAAATAAACTTCAACAACACAAGATCTTTGGAACGTTTTTGAAGAAAGGGAAGTAAATAAATAAAAATAAATAAATAAAATTTATTTCTACCCCGCCACCATCTCCCCAATGGGGACTCAGAGCGGCTTACATGAGGCCAAGCCCGGACAACATGTTACAGCAAAATAAAACCAGAACATAAACAACAAGCAACATCATCAAAATTACATAGAAAAAAGTATAAACACGGTAACAAAACAACATTCCAATAAACACAATCACAATAACAGTGGGCGGGCCACATGTATTTATTTATTTATTTATTTAGAAGTTTTCTATATTGGCCTTCTCATCTCAACGAGGGTCTCAGGTCGGTTTACAGCATATATGAAAGTACAATAATATATAAGTACAACAAAGTGCAAAGTCATTACATATCAATCCAGTCATAGTCATAGTCATACTCGTAGTCACAGTTCATCACAGTTCAGCAGAAGGAAGGAGGTTCTAGGTTCAATCCTCAAATGCCACATTCCAGAGCCAGGTCTTTAGTAGTTTCCTGAACGTCAGGAGGGAGGGAGCAGATCTTATCTCTAGTGGGAGGGAGCTCCAAAGCCGGGGAGCCACCACTGAGAAGGCCCTGTCCCTCGTCCCCACCAACCGTGATTGCGAGAGTGGTGGGACCGAGAGCAGCCCCCCCCCCCCGACCCCGGAAGATCTCAATAGCTTTGATGGTTCATAGGGGAGAATCCGTTCAGACAGGTAAACTGGACCGGAGTCATTTAGGGCTTTATAGGTCAAAACCAGCACTTTGAATTGTGCACGGAAGCTAATCGGCAGCCAGTGGAGCTGGCGTAACAGAGGAGTCATATGGTCTCTCTACCCCGCTCCTGTTAGCAATCTGGCTGCCGCACGTTAGACTGATTGAAGCTTCTGGGCAGTCTTCAGAGGCAACCCCACGTAGAGAGCGTTGTAGTAGTCTAAACGGGATGTAACCAGAGCGTGGACCACCGTGGCCAAGTCAGACTTTCCAAGGTACTGGCGCAGCTGACGCACAAGTTTTAATTGTGCCAAAGCTCCCCTGACCACTGCCGAGACCTGGGGTTCCAGGCTCAGCGAAGAGTCCAGGATCACTCCCAAGCTGCGAACCTGTGCCTTCAGGGGGAGTACAACCCTGTCAAGCACAGGCTGTAACCCTATGCCTTGTTCGGCCTTACGACTGACCAGGAGTACCTCTGTCTTGTCTGGATTTAGTTTCAATCTGTACAGGATAAAATGATTAAAAACTCTAATGAGATAAAAATAGGAGCAGGTTATTTGCAGGGAGCTCAAGCGTTGAGGTTGAGCAATAGTGTCATGTTGTGCACTGACTCGCCAAAGGCGCAGCAGAAGAGCCGGGTTTTAAGGTCCTTTTTGAACGTTTCAAGTGAAGGGGCTTTCCTGATCTCTCCAGATAATAAGTTCCAGAGTCGGGGAGCCACAGAGGAGAAGGCTCTCTCCCTTGTGCCAACAAGACGAGCTTGTGAGATTGGCAGGGGCGAAAGGAGGGCCTTCCCTGAGGATCGAAGCGCCCGGGTTGGTATGTGGAGAAAGATACGGTCACAAAGGTAGGCAGGTCCCAAACCGTTTAGGGCTTTGTAGGTGATAACCTGCACCTTGAATTGGGCCGGGAAAATAAATGGCAGCCAGCGGAGCTCCTTAAACATGGGGGTCAACCACTCCCTATAACTAGCCCCAGTCATTAATCTGGCTGCCGAACGTTGGACAAGTTGTAGTTTCTGGGCCGTCTTCAAGAGTAGCGCTACGTAGAGTGCATTACAGTAATCCAGTCTAGAAGTAACTAAGGCGTGGACCACCATGGTCAAGTCAGACTTCACGAGGTAAGGTCGCACAAGTTTTAACTGTGCGAAGGCCCTCCCGGCCACCGCTGACACCTGAGCATCAAGCAACAGTGCTGAGTCCAGGAGGACCCCCAAACCACAGACCTGTGACTTCAGGGGGAGTGTAACCCCATCCAGCACAGGTTGCCACCCTATACCCCGATTCGGTTTACGATTGAGCAGGAGGACCTCTGTCTTGTCGGGATTGATCTTCAGCTTGTTCGTCCTCATCCAAACGAGGACGAACAAGCTGAAGATCAATCCCGACAAGCACTCAGGCACTCGTCCAGCACTCGTCAGATGGGCGACTGACCTGGAGGACCTCTGTCTTGTCAGGATTGATCCTCAGCTTGTTCCTCCTCATCCAGATCGTCACAGCGGCCAGGCACTGGTCCAGTATCCTCAGGGCTTCCTTGGAAACTGGTGGAAAAGAGTAGTGGAGTTGGGTGTTATCTGCGTAGAGGTGGCACCGCACTCCAAAACTCCAGACGACCCCAAGCTACGGACCTATGCCCTCAGGGGGAGTGTAACCCCGTCGAGCACATCACCTCGGTCAGCCCCGTGACTGACCAGGAGGACCTCTGCCTTGTCTGGATTAAGTTTCAACCTGTTAACCCTCGTCCAGTCCACCACAGCTGTCAGTCACTGGTTCAAGGTCTGGGAGTCTTCCTTGGAAATGAGTGGTAGAGTTGGGTGTCATCTGCGTAGAGATGGCACCCAACTCTAAAACTCCGGATAACCTCACCCAGTGGTTTCATGTAGATATTAGAAAGGATGACATGTGTCTTGGCGTGTTTTATGACAGGTTAGCAAGTCAGGTTTAGCATGTCCTGTGTATGTGGATGAGAGCTGGCTGGAGGAAAGGTACAATCCAAAGATCCTTGGAGGGTGCCGGGGATTTCTCTGGCTCCGGCTGCATGTCTGAGGCTTCTTGTTGTTGTTTTGTTTTGTCCTCCCTTTTTTGGCTTCCTTCACAACCCCAGCGGAGGGGAGAAGCCTGCCTGGAATTCCAAAGCCTCCTTGTTGCGATGGCACAATGGCTGAAGATTAGCCTTGGAGGGGGGGGAGGAGGGAAGCCAAAGCCGAAAGCCCTTCAGCTAATTAAGTGCCTTTGGAGCCAGACAAATGAAAAGAGGCTGCGGGTGAATGGATGGAAGCGCAAGGAAGCAGCAAGTCTGGCCCCAGAGGTTGACCTGCCCCCCACCCAATGGGGAAAGAGGGCCTCGGATGATCATTTCGGCTCTGGTGTGAGTGTTCCCGCAACCAAAACTAATTCACAGTCGCCCCGGCTCATCTCTTTGAGAAATATCAAAGGGGAACTTTCATTAAATAGTTACAGATTCCCTCCCGAATTCCTCCGCCCAACTCCTCCTTGGCCTTTGCACGCTCTTCCAGGCACATTCGGTTCGGGCAGGAGGTGTCAAGAGCTGGAAACGGAGGTGAACATTCGACCATTTTCAGGCGCTGGGACACTGTAACGTCTTTCTTTTGCCACTGCCGTCCATGAAACTATTGCAAAAAACAGATTGCTTTTGAAGATTATCCAAACTTTTTTGATTTTGTATTTTTGCACAGAATTTTTTTAAAAAATTCATTTGCAAGCTAAATGGCCAAGGTAGAGAAATCCTTACTATTTGGTTGCGGCATCCACGTAGTCCACCACCACCTCGTCCTCCACCTCCTCCTCCACCACCACCTCCTCCTCCTCCTCCTCCACCTCCTCCTCCACCACCTCCACCTCCACCACCACCTCCTCCACCTCCTCCTCCTCCACCACCACCTGCTCCTCCTCATCCACCTCCACCTCCTCCTCCACCTCCTCCTCCACCACCATCTCCTCCTCCACCTCGTCCACCTCCTCCTCCACCACCACCTCCACCTCCTCCTCCTCCACCACCACCTCCACCACCTCCACCTCCACTACCACCTAACTTGAAACAGGCTGTGGTTCGCCCACTCCTCAAGAAGGCTTCCCTTGACTCCACGGTGCTGAGTAACTACAGGCCAATTTCCAACCTCCCTTTTTTGGGTAAGGTGCTGGAGCGGGTGGTCGCCTCCCAGCTCCAGAGCTTCCTAGATGATACCAACTACCTAGATCGGTCACAATCTGGTTTCAGGCCTGGTCATGGCACCGAGACGGCTTTGGTCGCCTTGGTGGATGACCTCCGCAGAGAGCTGGACAGGGGGAGTGTGACTCTGTTGGTTCTCTTGGACATCTCAGCGGCTTTCGATACCATCGACCATGGTATCCTTCT
>NC_090030.1:36012616-36095116 GCF_037176765.1 Anolis sagrei | reverse complement strand
TTCAAAAGTGCAGAATGTTCTGTTTCCCGGTCGCAATACCTCGAAATAACTTTCTGGGTAAAGGGGACCAAGTTTCCCTGCCTGCCTCTGCCTCTCTCGGCGGGCGGGTGGGTGTGTGGGTGGGGGGAACACAAAGCCCTGCCTGTGAACAGGAACCGGCATTGTTTCCCCTCTGAATAGGGAGGCAAGGCTGAACCAACTCCATTCGGGTTCTCTTGCACATCTGCAGCTCTGGAAACAGAGGGATGATTCACAGTTTGCCTGCAAATACCAGGGCAGGAAAAACACTCTGAATGAGCAGCCAGTCTGGACCTGGGCTGAGGAATACACTCTCGGAAACCCAGGAATATCCCCATAATGCATTGGTTCTCAACCTGGGGGTCGGGAACCCTAGAGGGGTCGCGAGGGGGTGTCAGAGGGGTCGCCAAAGACCATCACAGACAATATTTTCTGTTGGTCATGGGAGTTCTATGTGGGAAGTTTGGCCTAATTCTATCGTTGGTGGGCTTCAGAATGCTCCTTGGTTGTTGGTGAACTATAAATCCCAGCAACTGCAACTTCCAAATGTCAAGGTCTTTTTCCTCCAAACTCCATCTGTGCCCATATTTGGGCATATGGAATATTCGTGCCATGTTTGGTCCAGATCCATCATTGTTTGAGTCCAAAGTGCTCTCTGGATGTAGGTGAACTACAACTCCAAAACTCAAGGTCAGTGCCCACCAAACCCTTCCAGTATTGTCTGTTGGTCATGGGAGTCCTGTGTGCCAAGTTTGGTTCAATTCCATCATTGGTGGAGTTCAGAATGCTCTTTGATTGTAGGTGAACTATAAATCCCAGCAACTACAACTCCCAAATGTCAAGGTCTATTTCCCCCAAACTCCATCTGTGTTCATATTTGGGCAAAAGGAATATTCGTGGCATGTTTGGTCCAGATCCATCATTGTTTGAGTCCAAAGTGCTCTTTGGATGTAGGTGAACTACAACTCCAAAAATTCAAGGTCAATGCCCACCAAAGCCTTCCAGTTTTATCTGTTGGTCATGGGAGTCCTGTGTGCCAAGTTTGGTTCAATTCCATCATTGGTGGAGTTCAGAATGCTCTTTGATTGTAGGTGAACTGTGAATCCCAGTAACTACAACTCCCAAATGTCAAGGTCTATTTCCCCCAAACTCCATCTGTGTTCATATTTGGGCAAAAGGAATATTCGTGCCATGTTTGGTCCAGATCCATCATCATTTGAGTCCAAAGTGCTCTCTGGATATAGGTGAACTACAACTATAAATCCCAGCAACTACAACTCCCAAATGACAAAATCACGTTTTTTGAGTGATGGTCACTCCTTGGGTTATTAGGTGTCTTGTGGCATACAGAGCCCCCATGACCCACTCGACATCCTACTGCAGTTTGGAGGAGGATGAACCATGGATGATGGGACTTGCAGTACCACCACTCACATTCTGAGACTGCTGTTAACCTCATCCAATGACTGATCAGGACCAAACTTGGCACACAGACCTCTCATGACCCACTTTACGTCCTGGTGTGGTTTGGCCGGGGATGGACCATGGATTATGGGACTTGCAGTACCTTTGCTCAATTCTTGAGACCACTGCAACCCTCATCCAGTTACCGATAAAGACCAAACTTGGCACACTGAGTCTCCATGACGCACTCTACATCCTGGTGCGGTTTGGAGGAGGATGCACCATGGACGATGGGACTTGCAATACCTGCACTTCCCTTCCTAAGACAATTACAACTGCCAACAATGATGGATCAGGACCACAATTTACACAGAGAGCCTGCATGACCCACTCTACATCCTGGTGCGGTTTGGAAGAATTTGACAATGGATGATGGGACTTGCAGTCACTTGACTCACTTCCTTAGACCACTGAGACCCTCGCCAATGACTGATCAAGACCAAACTTGCCACACAGAGTCCCCATGACCCACTCTACATCCTAGTGCACTGTCGAGGAGGACAGACCATGGATGATGGGAGTTCAAGTACCTCCACTCCCTTCCGAAGACGGCTGCAACCCTCATCTAATGTCCGATCAAGACCAAACTTGGCACACAGAGCCCCCATGACTCACCCTACATCCCGATGCTGTTTGGAAGAGGACAGAGGATGGATGATGGGACATCCAGTACCTTCACTCACTTCCTGAAACCACAGCGACACTTATCCAAATACCAAGAAAGACCAAACTTGGCACAGAGAGCCCCCTTGGCCAACTCAACATTCTGGTGAGGTTTGGGGGAGAACAGACTATGGATGATGGGACTTGCAGCACCTAAACTCACTTTCTGAGACCACTGTGACCCTCATCCAATGATTGATCAAGAACAAAACTTGGCACACAGAGCCCCCACGACCCACTCTCCATTCTGGTGCAATTTGGAGGAGGATGGACCACAGATGATGGGACTCGCAGTACCTTCACTAACATCCTGAGACCACTGTGAGCCATATAATTAACTGATTAAGACCAACCTTGAAACGCAATTCCTTTCTCAAATAACCCGGGCAGCGCCGGGTCCCCAAGCTAGTAGTAAATAAATAGAAACCAAAGCAAAGACCCCTCCATCTCCTCACCGAACCAGGCAACCCTGTTTCCGAGTGTTGTGCCCTTTCGGAATGGTTGGACCAAACACAAATGGGAGTTCTCTTTTCCCTCTGACATGACTTGAAATGTCTTAAAGATGCCTCTTCTGCAGATATGGGTGTGTGGCTTCGAACCTGGAAGTGGGTTAACGGAATAATTGCGTAACACGAGGGGCCTGCCCCCTTTTCCCCCCAGAGATGTCCCGTGACTTCCCCCATTACTCCATTAATCACTGCGACTCAGAAATGGCTCTGATCAAAGGAGCAGAATGAGGCTGGAGAGGTGCATCGCCTGGCAATTGACTTCCCTGTTTAGATTCCCCGCTGAGCTCATTTAGATCTGGAATTAAGCTGTTCCTGCGGTATTTTTCCCTCCTTGGCTTTCGGGCAGGCGCGTCGTCGCAGCCGGTTTGCAGAGCTGGGTTGAAGAGCTGTAGTACGCTTGGGATGGATTTGCATTCTCCTGCATCATCACCACCACCATCATCATCTGCTTGGACCTGCAGCTCCATTGTCAACCTTTGAATTCTCATTGTATAGCTGAGAAAGAGAGGAAATAGCAATAACAACAACAACAATAACTGTTCTGTCACGCGCTGGGCTTGTAAAGAATTGCTTTTAAAATAGGATGTGCAACTGGAGCCCAGCGGGAAGCCAGGGGCCCCCGAAGAGAAGTTCTCAAGGATTTTCCACCACAAATGGTCTTTAGATGGCAATGATATCGAGCTCTTTGGTGGGGGTCTCCCAGCGGGAGAGATCCCTTAGGACTGCTCAAAGGGTCCTCGAACCTCGGTGAGGCCAGCGGAAGCCAATCCAAAGAATATAAAAATATTTTAAAATTAATCTCACTGGAGGCGGAAGAGGTTCAGTGACCGAGGCGTTTATTTTGTGATTCAGCTGAAAAGGATGCGATTGTAGTGATCATCCACATACAAGCATAATTTTACAGAATTTCCAAGCATTTTTATAGTGTGCAGACAAAGAAAAACAGTTTCAAAACTCCCGCCCGCCCTCTGCTGGCCGGCTTCACGCTGATTGGCTGGCCGCAGAACAGCTGGGAGGAGGCTTGGCGGCACGCCTCGCCTCTGGGCCAATCAGTGGGCTCCGCCGCCTCTGGGAGGCCAATCAGTGCCTTCCTAGCGTCTCTGAAGATGGACCAATCGGCAGCTAGGAGGCGGGACGAAGCCTGACAATGGCTGAGGAAATGATAAGCTTAAGGGCATCCGCCAGCTGGAATGTGAGGCTTTTGTCCTCACTGGCGGGGTGTCAGATAGGGGAACAATGAGTTTCCTGGTCTGTGATGGGATTTGGAGGAAATATGAAAAGGCTTTTTCGATATCGGACCTCAGGGGGGGATCAACGATACCTGGGTGATTTAATCAATCTTTTCTTTCCGAGTTTCTGTTGACCCCCTCCCCTCGCTGGTCTGCTCCAAGGGCCAGGGTTGGGGGATCAACAGTATGGTCCATCCAAATGAAACAATCAGGAAGGGTTTCGGGAGAACAAAGGAGCCTCTCCCTAAGACAGAAACCCCCAGGTCACATTCTTTAGCTTGTGAAGTATAACAAAGTCCTTTATTAATGAACAATCAAACAAAAACTTCTCTTGTCTTCAGTAAAGTTAAACAAATGCTTCCAGGCTTTTATGCAACTGGTGGCTTCCTTAATCTTGCCCACGAAGGACAGGCAATTGTCTACAATAACTGTTTCTTTACTTTAAAGGAAAATCCCCTTTTTGAGGCTGACTGTAATCTAAGCCTTACTGATGTGGGCTTCACTACCGGGTTGAACTGTGTCTCGAGCACCGAGTGGACCTACCAGTAAAGGCCAGTAGATTCTCCAGCTGGAGTTCTTTGGTCTTCCAAACTGTTTACCCTCCGAAATTCCTCAAAGCTTTAGGGCTGCTTCCCTGGAAATCTTTGGATGCTCTTAAAACTGTTCTCCCCTGGAAAGTCATAAGGGTTGAAGCTTTTGTACAGGAGAAGCTTGCACACGTCCTCTACATTAGCTTTCCTTACTGAGACTAACTAAAAATGGCTCCCTTCCCTTCCCAACTGCCCTGAACAAGGGGCGGAACCAAAACTTAACGATGATGGACAGGTGACTGGCCCTATGACTGCAACCAAAGGAAGCCACCTTTCTACAGAATCCCTGAAACCTTGGGCTGCAAGCAAACATTTAATACAAAGCAAATAAAGTTGGAGCTCCTGGTACAGCCGTACCAGCACAATAATAATAGTAATTATAACAACAACAACACTGGGTGCCGTGCCAAAAGTTCTCAGCCAGCGTTTGGAAACAATAAACATTGACAAAATCATGATCTGCCAACTGCAAAAGGCCACCTTGCATGGATCTGCGCGCATCATTAAAAAATACATCACACAGTTCTAGACGCTTGGGGGAAGTGTTCGACTTGTGATTTTGTGATACAAAATCCAGCACATAAATCTCATTTGCTGTGACATACTGTGCCTTTGTGTCAATAATAATAATAATAATAATAATGGGTTGTTGTAGGTTTTTTTCAGGCTATATGGCCATGTTCTAGAGGCATTCTCTCCTGACGTTTCGCCTGCATCTATGGCAAGCATCCTCAGAGGTTGAGAGATCTGTTGGAACTACGAAAAAGGGTTTATAGTATATCTGTGGAATGACCAGGGTGGGACAAAGGACTTTTGTCTGCTGGAGCTCGGTGTGAATGTTTCAACTGACCACCTTGATTAGCATTTGATTGCCTGGCAGTGCCTGGAGCAATCTTTTGTTGAGAGGCGATTAGATGTCCTTGTTTGTTTCCTCTCTGTGAACAAAATCTGGCTATCAGTATTAAAAAAGACCTCTAAAATTAGAACAGCACAACAACATGCATATTCTACATGCATATTGTCTATATGCATGTTCGTGTGTATATGTATGTGTATGTATGTGTATATATATATATATGTGTGTGCATGTGTCTATGTATATATGTATGTGTGCATGTGTATATGTATATATGTGTGTATATATTTGTGTGTGTTTGTGCATATATACGTGTGTGTGTATGTGTGCATGTGTATATGTATATATTGTGTATTTTGGGGTTTTTTAAGTCTGTTCCGCTAGGGTTGTATGTGTGTGTGTTTAGGGGTGATGGACACTCGTTGGACTGTTGTGTCCAAATTTGGTGTCAATTTGTCCAGTGGTTTTTGAGTTCTGTTAATCCCACAAACGAACATTACATTTTTATTTATATAGAAATGCATGCACACACACACACACACAGATGGATTTGGAGTGTGAAGCTGTGTTCTTTTTTCTGCTTGTGAACTTGGCCGAGAAAGAAGCAGGCTTACGCCTCGAGTAGCTAGTTTATCTCTGTCCAATCTCGTCCGTGCAAACATGTAAGAAAGGTCAGATGCGAATGGTTCCACCATAATGCAGAGGAGGGGCTGCGAGGGAAAGTTTCCTGCCTTCCTTTTGGGATCCTTTTATCTCGTTTCTGGTTTGGCCCATTTGCTGTCTCGAAGGCCATGACGAACTGGGAGGCGTCACATCTTTGCCCAGTTGCACCGCTTCCTTTTTCTGAAAACACAAGTGGGTGTGTGGGCGTGTTGTGTGTGCTTCCCCTTTGAGGAGCCGGAGCCGGGGAAGGGCGCTTCTGTCTTCCCAGACAAAGTGGGCCACCATCAGACTTGCCTTTTCCGGAAATCCCCGCCAGGCACCGGACGGCTAAAGGAAGAGCGGCTCCAGGCCGAAGCAGAGAGAGAGGCCGGCCACTTTGGCCACACCAGGCTTCATTGGCTTGCAGCTGTTCCTGTCCATCCCCCTCCCTTCCCGGCTATCTTCCCACCCCCACTCCCATCTCTTTCCCCTCCTAATACAAGGCTTTAAAAAATAATTTTTATTCGAGAACTAGCTTGGGAACCCGCCGCTGCCTGGGTTATTTGAGAAAGTGGGTAATGGTGGTTCTGTATGTCACATTTGGTCTTTATTGGTCAATGGATGATGGTTGCATTGTTTTCAGGAAGTGAGTGAAGGTACTTGAAGTCCCATCATCCATGGTCCACCCTCCTCCAAACTGCTTCAGGATGTAGAGTGGGTCATGGGGGCTCTTTGTGTCAAGTTTGGTCTTTATTGGTCATTGGATGAAGGTTGCAGTGGTTTCAGTAAGTGAGTGAAGGTACTGCAAGTGCCATCATCCATGGCCCATCCTCCTCCAAAGAGCTTCAGGGTGTAGAGTGGGTCATGGGGGTTCTGTGTACCAAGTTTGGTCTTAATCAGTCATTGGATGATGGTCGCAGTGGTTTCAGTAAGTGAGTGAAAGTACTGCAAGTTCCATCATCCATGGTCCATCCTTCAAACTGCTTCAGGATGCAGAGTGGGTCATGGGGGCTCTATGTACCAAGTTTGGTCTTTATTGGTCATTGGATGAAGGTTGCAGTGGTTCCAGTAAGTGAGTGAAGGTACTGCAAGTCCCATCATCCATGATCCATCCTCCTCCAAAGTGCTTCAGGATGTAGAGTGGGTCATGGGGGCTCTGTGTGCCAAGTTTGGTCTTTATCGGTCATTGGATGATGGTCGCAGTGGTTCCAGTAAGTGAGTGAAGCTACTGCAAGTGCCATCATCCACGGTCCACCCTCCTCCAACGTGCTTTAGGATGTAGAGTGGGTCATGGGGGCTCTGTGTACCAAGTTTGGTCTTGATCAGTCATTGGATGAGGATCGCAGCAGTTTCAGTAAGTGAGTGAAGATACTGCAAGTCCCATCATCCATGGTCCACCTCCAAACTGCAGCCGAACATAAATAAATGTTCGGATGGAATCTCCTCTCTTGTAGTTTGAAGCCATTGTTCCTTGTCCTAATCTCCATGCCAAATTGAATCCAGATCCATCATTGTTTGAGTCCACAGTGGTCTCTGGATGTAGGTGAACTACAACTCCCAAACTCAAGGTCAATGCTCACCATACCCTTGTAGTGTTTTCTGTTGGTCAGGGGAGACCTATGTGCCCAGTTTGGTTCAATTCCATCTTTGATGGAGTTCAGAATGCTCTTTGATTGTAGGTGAACTATAAATCCCAGCAACTACAACTCCCAAATGACAAAATCATAATTTGTTGAGTGATGGTCACTCCTTGTGTTGTGAGACATTTTGTTGCCAAATTTGGTGTGATTTCATTCATTGGTTCTTTTGTTTTTAAGGTACTCATTATGCACAGAGCATTTTTATATATATAGACTAGCTGTACCCTGCCACGCGTTGCTGTGGCCCTCAGAAAACAGAAGAATTCTAATTGAAGGAATACACAGAAGGGACAGATGTAAAATGAGGTAGCCAAGCTTGTTTCAAAAATAAAAATGAAATATAGGTAATTAGATTGCAATGGGTTCAATGTTTTTGAATATTTGCATAGAGCTGTAGTTTAAGATAAGACTGTAGTGACAGGGTAGCAGGCCTGCGGGGATGAGGGCTTTTCCTCCAGCTCCTGAGGAATGCTGGGCATGCGCACTCGCTGCTGGCCATGCACATGCACTCCTTCCCACCCCCTCCCTCCCTCAGGCTTACCGTTGAACTAAGGGGGTGGGGGGGAGGGTTCTGATGGTATCACAAACGAACATTACATTTTTATTTATATAGATTGTATGTATATATATATATCTTGTAAGCGGCTCTGAGTCCCTTTTGGGGTGAGAAGGGCGGTCCAAATTACCTGTCCAAACGCATCTCCCTCTCTGTACCAACGCGGAGATTAAGATCCTCCTGGGAGGCCCTGCTTTCCGTCCCGCCATTGTCACAGGCGCGATTGGTGGGGACGGCCCACTCCCTCCTGTCCTTTAGAAGGATGGTCAAAACTTGGCTGGGGGACCAAGCTTTCGGGACAGGGCAATGAAGCGATAATGGGAAAGATGACCGGGCCAATTGGATTTGATGCGGATGGCTAGGATAGATTTAAATTTTGTTATTTTAAATGGTGTATTTTAATATTTGGATAAATGTTTTTTTAATGTTTATGTATTGTATCCAGAAATTTGTTTCTAAACTCGATTCGTTTTTTGGGTTTTTTTGCGTTTCGATATTTAAAAGAATTCCGAAATTTTTCTTTAAAAAAGTTCGATATTTACGAAATTTCGTAAAATAACGAAACAATACGAAACGAATACGAAATGAATACGAATCGATTCGTTAATGGCTGGCGCGACCGTGCAATACGCTAAAAAAACCCCATATGGGACAGGGGGAACTCCTGAAGCTTCCCTTTCCCTCTGTTGTTGACTGTTGGTGTGATATTTATAATTTTTTTTCACTGATTAAACAAACAACAGCTATAAAACTTGCCCCAGACATGCGGAAATGATAACGAAACGATTTCGAAATGAATACGAAGCGAATACGAAGTGAATACGAAGCAATTACGAAACGAATTGAAAAATTCGTTTTGTTTTTTAGATGCTCCTGAATGGTCCGTTATCGCTTCGTAACAAAAAAAAATAACGAATTTTTAATGGAATTACAAAATTACGAAACGAAACCGACCAGCCCTACCGTGTATATGTTGTGCCTTTGTTTATCTTTCAGCCTCTGGGAACGCCAGATTTGTCTCTATTTTGCACTATCCCTTCAGAGCTGTAAATGCTGGGTTATCGGTAATCCTCCTATCTCCTCCACATTCTTTTCAGAGTCAATCCATGGCTGATTCTCATGAGTCCCCTTCGGGGTGAGAAGGGCGGAATA
Source organism: Anolis sagrei (assembly GCF_037176765.1). Taxonomy (NCBI): domain Eukaryota; kingdom Metazoa; phylum Chordata; class Lepidosauria; order Squamata; family Anolidae; genus Anolis; species Anolis sagrei. The sequence goes on along the minus strand of NC_090030.1, from coordinate 36,085,797 downwards.
GAAGTGTTTTAAATTAATTAATTAATTAATTAATAATAGAAATGCCCTAAATAAATAATAATCAATAATAATTCCAAAGAGCAGCGGCGCCTAGAGGCAGGATGCTTGGATTCCAGTCTAGGCCAGGCAGGGAGTCATCGTTGGCCTTAATGGGTGTAATTAAAATGCCATCTTTCAAAATGGAGATCGCTTGGTTTGCATATCCGCATGATCAAGACTATCTGAAATGCAAACAGTAGTAAAAATAAATCTCCCTGGAGGAGGGGGGGGATGCTATAGTGATAACATGGACCAATCACCCTGCACTTGTGCTCTGTAACGCAGCAGCTCCATCAGCACCAGGCCAAGCAATCTCCATAGGGCTCCCTGGAGACCCCCTCAAGTGCCCCCCCCCTGTCCTCCCAGCATCTGCGGCAATTAAAGCTCTCTCCCTTTCTCTCTCTCTCTCTCTCTCTAAGTGGGTTAGTTTGGCTGCACTTCCTGCACTTTGGAACTGGAGCACGTTTTGCATTTTGTAACCGAGCTTTCACTCCTGGAATGTAACATGGCAGACAAGGGAGAAGAGGGGGACCAAGCCCAGGAGGAAACCACTCATAGATTGGGGGGGGGGGGGGAGTATAAACACAGTAACAAAATAACATTCCAATAAACGTAGATGAAGGGCTAGAAGGCATGATCATCAAGTTTGCAGAGGACACCAAATTGGGAGGGAGAGCCAATAGTCCAGAGGACAGGAGCAGGACTCAAAGGGATCTTGACAGATTAGAGAGATGATTGGCCAAAACTAACAAAATGAAGTTCAACAGGGACAAATGCAAGATACTCCACTTTGGCAGAAAAAATGAAATGCAAAGATACAGAATGGGGGACGATGAGGCCTGGCTCGAGAGCAGGACGTGTGAAAAAGATCTTGGAGTCCTCGTGGGGAGGAAGGGGAACATGAGCCAGGAATGGGATGTGGCGGCAAAAAAAACCAATGGTATTTTGTCCTGCATCAAGAGGAGCCTAGTGTCTAGATCTAGGGAAGTCCTGCTCCCCATGCTCTATTCCGCTTTGGTTAGACCACACCTGGAATATTGTGTCCAATTCTGGGCACCACAACTGAAGAGAGATATTGACACGCTGGAATGTGTCCAGAGGAGGGCGACTAAAATGATCAAGGGTCTGGAGAACAAGCCCTATGAGGAGTGGCTTAGGGAACTGGGCATGTTTAGCCTGAAGAAGAGAAGGCTGAGAGGAGATATGATAGCCATGTATAAATATGTGAGAGGAAGCCACAGGGAGGAGGAGGGAGCAAGCTTCCTTTCTGCTTCCTTGGAGACTAGGACGCAAGGGAACAATGGCTTCAAACTACAAGAAAGGAGATTCCATCTGAACATTAGGAAGAACTTCCTGACTGTGAGAGCCGTTCAGCAGTGGAACTCTCTGCCCTGGAGTGTGGTGGAGGCTCCTTCTTTGGAGGCTTTTAAACAGAGGCTGGATGGCCATCTGTCAGGGGTGATTTGAATGCAATATTCCTGCTTCTTGGCAGAATGGGGTTGGACTGGATGGTCCATGAGGTCTCTTCCAACTCTTTGATTCTATGATTCTATGATTCTAAACACAATCACAATAACAGTGGGTGGGCCACATGTACAGGATAAAATGATTAAAAACTCTAATGAGATAAAAAATAGGAGTCATCTTCAATAGGAAGGAAGTCATCATCAACCTCAGCAAGATGGAGTGGGTGAGGGATTAGAGGACATCCAACCCCAAATTGGGAAACAAGTCGTCCCGGAATACCTGGCCGCTCTCAATGAGTTCCAGTCCCCTTTCAGGGCCAGATCAACTCCACCCAAGAGTATGGAAGGAACGAACGGAAGTCATTTCGGAACCATTGGCCATCATCTTGGAGAGTTCTTGGAGAACGGGAGAAGTTCCAGCAGATTGGAGGAGGGCCAATGTGGTCCCAATCTTCAAGAAGGGAAACAAGGATGACCCAAACAATGACCGATGTCCAGTCAGCCTCACGTCGATACCAGGCAAGATTCTGGAAAAGATGGTCAAGGAAGTGGTCTGCAAACACTTAGAAACCAATGCGGTCATCGCTAAGAGTCAACATGGATTGATCAAAAACAAGTCATGCCAGGCTCATCGGATCTCTTTTTTCGATAGAGTTACAAGCTGGGTAGATGCGGGGAATGATGCCGTGGATGTGGCATACCTGGATTTCAGGAAGGTCTTCTTGGGCACCGGGATTGTGGCGCAGCTGGCTGAGTGTCAGCTGCATTAAGATCACTCTGACCAAAAGGTCATGAGTTCGAAGCCAGCCCGGGCTGGAGTGGGTGTCCAGCCATTGTGTAGCCCGTTGTCGACCTTTGCAACCCAAAAGACAGTTGCATCTATCAAGTAGGAAAATAAGCGACCACCTTGTGTGGGAGGCTAAATTTAACTAATTTATGAGGCCATAAAGAAAGAAGACTCCGGGGAATGTGGAATGCGGAAGAACTTCATCGGTGTCGTTGATGGACGATGAAAAGCAGCAGCTCCCCTGGCGGCCAGAAAAAAAAAAAAGTTAAATAGCCTTTGTCTGTTAAATGTTGTTTGTCAAACTGGCATTGAATGTTTGCCATATATGTGTTGACTGTAATCCGCCCTGAGTCCCCTGCGGGGTGAACTGTAAATAAGAACTGTAAATAAATAAATAAATAAAATAAATTGGACAAGCCATTGCCCTCCCAACTCTACTATACACCTGCGAAACATGGACTGTCTACAGACGTCAACACCGCCTGAGCTCTGCGAGTGCAGCATTCTTCAGAATGAAGCAGAGAGTGTTTGAGGACCAGGATATCCGTAGGGAGACCAAGGTGCTTGTTTATAAAGCCATTGTCCTCCCAACTCTGCTATACGCCTGAGAAACATGGACTGCCTACAGACGTGAACACCGCCTGAGAGTGTTTTTATGCAACTCCCGGAACGATTCCATCAATGTTGCCTCCAGAAAATCCTGCAAATCTCTTGGGAAGACAAGCGGGGAAATGTCAGCGTGCTGGAAGAAGAAGCAAAGACCACCAGCATTGAAGCAATGGTCCTCCGCCATCAACTCCGCTGGACCGGCCATGTTGTCCGGATGCCCGACCACCGTCTCCCAAAGCAGTTGCTCTACTCCGAACTCAAGAAGGGAAAACGGAATGTTGGTGGGCAGGAAAAGAGATTGAAAGATGGGCTCAAAGCCAACCTTCAAAACTCTGGCATAGACACTAGGAAGCCCCGGCCTTTGAGCACTCCAGCTGGAGGTCAGCTGTGACCAGCAGTGCTGCAGAATTTGAAGAGGCAGGAATGGAGGGCAGAAGGGAGAAACGTGCCAAGAGGAAGGCGCGTCAAGTCAACCCCGACCGGGACTGCCTTCCGTCTGGAAACCGATGCCCTCACTGCGGAAAGGAGAAGATGCAGGTCAAGAAGAGGGCTCTACTGTCACCTTACGGACCCATCGCTAAGACACTACACTTGGAGGACCATCATCCTCGGACAACGAGGGGTCACCTAAGTAAGTCTGTCTGTCTGTTCGTCCATCCGTCCACCTGTCCATCCAACTCTCTATCTATCTATCTATCTATCTATCTATCTCTCTCTCTCTCTCTCTCTCTCGATTTATCTCTCTATCTATCTCTCTATCTCTCTATCTCTCTATCTCTCTATCTATCTATCTATCTATCTATCTATCTATCATCTATCTATCTATCTCTATCTCTCTATCTATCTCTCTATCTATCTCTCTATCTATCTATCTATCTATCTATCTATCTATCTATCTCTATCTCTCTATTTATCTCTCTATCTATCTCTCTACCTCTCAATTTATCTCTCTGTCTATCTATCCATCTATCCATCCATCCATCTCTCTCTCTCTACCTCTCGATTTATCTCTCTATCTATCCATCTCTCTTTTTATCTCTCTATTTATCTCTCTCTCTATCTATCTACCTCTCGATTTATCGCTCTATCTATCTATCTATCTATCTATCTATCTATCTATCTACCTCTCTATTTATCTCTCTACCTACCTCTCTATTTATCTCTCCCTCTCTCTATTTCTCTCTCTCTGTATTTCTCTCTCTCTCTCTTTATCTCTCTATCTTTCTATCCAACTCTCAATTTATCTCTCTCTCTCTCTCTCTCTATGTACCTCTCAATTTATATCTATCTATCTATCTATCTATCTATCTATCTATCTATCTAATCTAGTGCCCAGGTTGGTTCATCAGGTGGTCTGCTATGGCTGACTTCTCTGGTTGAAGGAGTTTGGATCACTCCAACAACCACCATGTCCATCCATCCATCCATCCATCCATCCTTCGACAAAGAACCCCCATGACCAACAGAATAAATAAATACGCTGTGTTTTCTAATGGTCTTTGGATTTCACCACGACGTGTTCTTTCTTGTGCGTGTGAGGCTCTTCCTTGCACGCCCTGCTTCTCCCTTCCTCGGTGTGTTTAAATCTTGGCCTGCTTTTCCCCCTCCAAAGAATGGAATGAATGGAATCGGGATTTGTTGGCTGCAGAGACCAGGATGACTTCAGTCGATAAAACTGCAGACGGTTCTGCTGCCGGAGACGACTTTCACCTTGTTGAATGCACGCGTCTGTCCTCTCTGCATCGCCATGCCTTGCAGAAAGAGAGCCACGACCAGCCTTTAACCCAGCGTTTCTCAACCTGGGAGTCGGGACCCTGGGGGGGGGGGTGGTCACGATGAATGTCAGAGGGGTCACCAAAGACCATCAGAAAACACAGTATTTTTCTCTTAGTTGTGGGGGTTCTGCGTGGGAAGCTTGGCCCAATTCTCTCATTGGTGGGGTTCAGAATGCTCTGAGATTGTAGGTGAACTATAAATCTCAGCAACTACAGGAGGAATATTTCCAGTCAGCACAGACAAACAAACCAAGCTCTCAGGCGCTCTGCCGGACTGAAAGAGAGATTGATAACAGAGTCAAGTCTGAAACGAAATCGGTTTCTGGCCACTTGAGATATAGAGTAGACTAGCGGTCCCCTGCCACGCGTTGCTGTGGCCCAGTCTGTTGATCTGGAAAATAAAGTAATGAGAAAATATTGGTTTTTAATATATGTAATTTCTTTCTTCTTGTGGGTAAACAGTATTATTATTATTATTATTATTATTATTATTATTATTAACTTTATTTATACCCCGCAAAATCTCCCAACTTCTTGCTGTGTCTTTGCCAGTGTGGATGTGGAGAGTGTCTGATTTGCCTGGAACATGCAAGATATCATTGTCCTTCTTTAAGGGTCCCTTTCAAATCTATGATACTATATCTGTGTGTGTGAATCATATCTATCTATCTATCTATCTATCTATCTATCTATATCTATATGGCTGGGTGGCTCTTTGTCAGGAGGACTTTGATTACGTTTTCTTGCCCTGATGAAGGGAGTTGGACTGGATGGCCTTAAGTATTTTCTGTTGGTCATGGGGAGTTCTGTGTGGGAAGTTTGCCGCAATTCTGTCGTTCGTGGGGTTCAGAATGCTCTTTGGTTGTAGGTGAACTGTGGGTGAACTATAAATCCCAGCAGCTACAACTCCCAAATGACAAAATCCTAATTTTTTGAGGGATGGTCACTCCTTAGAATCATAGAATCAAAGAGTTGGAAGAGACCTCCTGGGCCATCATCCAGTCCAACCCCATTCTGCCAAGAAGCAGGAATATTGCATTCAAATCACCCCTGACAGATGGCCATCCAGCCTCATAGAATCATAGAATCAAAGAGTTGGAAGAGACCTCATGGGCCATCCAGTCCAACCCCATTCTGCCAAGAAGCAGGAATATTGCATTCAAATCACCCCCGACAGATGGCCATCCAGCCTCATAGAATCATAGAATCAAAGAGTTGGAAGAGACCTCCTGGGCCATCATCCAGTCCAACCCCATTCTGCCAAGAAGCAGGAATATTGCATTCAAAGCACCCCTGACAGATGGCCATCCAGCCTCATAGAATCCTAGAGTTGGAAGAGACCTCCTGGGCCATCATCCAGTCCAACCCCATTCTGCCAAGAAGCAGGAATATTGCATTCAAAGCACCCCCGACAGATGACCATCCAGCCTCATAGAATCATAGAATCAAAGAGTTGGAAGAGACCTCCTGGGCCATCATCCAGTCCAACCCCATTCTGCCAAGAAGCAGGAATATTGCATTCAAAGCACCCCCGACAGATGACCATCCAGCCTCATAGAATCATAGAATCAAAGAGTTGGAAGAGACCTCCTGGGCCATCATCCAGTCCAACCCCATTCTGCCAAGAAGCAGGAATATTGCATTCAAAGCACCCCTGACAGATGGCCATCCAGCCTCATAGAATCACAGAATCAAAGAGTTGGGAGAGACCTCCTGGGCCATCCAGTCCAACCCCATTCTGCCAAGAAGCAGGAATGTTGCATTCAAATCACCCCTGACAGATGGCCATCCAGCCTCATAGAATCACAGAATCAAAGAGTTGGGAGAGACCTCCTGGGCCATCCAGTCCAACCCCATTCTGCCAAGAAGCAGGAATATTGCACTCAAATCACCCCTGACAGATGGCCATCCAGCCTCATAGAATCCTAGAATCAAAGAGTTGGAAGAGACCTCCTGGGCCATCATCCAGTCCAACCCCATTCTGCCAAGAAGCAGGAATGTTGCATTCAAATCACCCCTGACAGATGGCCATCCAGCCCCTGTTTAAAAGCTTCCAAAGAAGGAGCCTCCACCACACTCCGGGGCAGAGAGTTCCACTGCTGAACGGCTCTCACAGTCAGGAAGTTCTTCCTTGTGTTGTGAGACGTTTTGTTGCCAAATTTGGTGTGATTTCGTGCATTGGTTCTTTTGTTTTTAAGGTACTCCTTACGCACAGAGCATTTGTATATAGATAGATGCATCTATCCATATGTATGGGTGGATGGCTCTTTGTCAGGAGGAGTGTGATTGCGTTACCTTGCTCTGGTGAAGGGAGTTGTAGTGGATGGGCTAAAGTTTTTTGTGTTGGTCATGAGGGTTGTGTGTGGCAAGTTTATTTATTTATTTGTTTGTTTGTTTGTTTACTTTGCTTGTATACCGCAGTTTCTCAGCCCGTAGGCGACTCAACGCGGTTAACAACAAGAGCAAGAAGACAATCATAACAGCATACTATTTAAAAACCATTAACAGCATAGTATACAAAGTAATGACACATCAATAACAACACCTTAACGTCTCGTCACTAGAATCGTGATCCAATTCGTCGTCCATAATTCCGTTCCTATATTCATCATATTCATTGCACTGTTTATCCGAATGCCTGTTCAAACAGCCAGGTTTTTAGTTTCCTTCGAAACACCATTAACGTAGGAGCTGATCTAATGTCCATGGGAAGGGTGTTCCACAGCCGGGGGGCCACCACAGAGAAGGCCCTGTCCCTCGTCCCCGCCAGCACCCAAGTTTGCCCCCATTCTGTCGTTTGTAGGGTTCAGAATGTTCTTTGATTGTAGGTGAACGGTGAACGGCAGGGACTACAACTCCCAAATGTGAAGGTGTATTTCCCCCAAAGTCCATCTGTTTGAATATTTGTGCCAAGTGTGGTCCAGATTCATCATTGCTCGAGTCCGCTGTACTCTCTGGATGTAGGTGTACTACAATTCCGAAACGAAAGGTCAATGCCCACCAAACCCTTCCAGTATTATCTGTTGGTCATGGGAGCTCAGTGTGCCAAGTGTGGTGCAAATCCGTACATCCCAGAAATGAGGAGTACATTGTTAGAAAAGTGCGCATGCAGAGGGCTAGTTGGGCGTGGAGGAAGCTGGGAAATGGAGTCCTTCCTCCTCATCGTATTCCTCCCGAGGCCTCTGCGCATGCTCCGTGTTTTTAGGGTATTGTGCGTTTGTGTTGTTGCGTATTGGTGTTTTGAGGGTTGTTGGTCATACCTTGGGGGAAGAGGTATTAGCAGGCCAAATTTGGTGAGATTTCATCCGGTGGTTTCTCCGTTTTTGAACGCCTAAGGACGCCCTTAAGCTTTTTATATATATAGATTGTGCTCTATTTTCCCCACTGTTCACATTTGGGTATATTGAGTATTTGTTCCAATATTTGGTCCAGATCCATTATTGTTTGAGCCTTCCATGCTCTCTGGAGGTTGGTGAACTATAACTCCCAAACTCAAGGTCAATGCCCACCAAACCCTTCCAGTATTTCCTGTAGGTCATGTGTGTCAAGGTTGGTTCAATTCCATCGTTGGTAGAGTTCAGAATGCTCTGTGATTCTAGGTGAACTATAAATCCCTGCAATTACAACTCTCAAATGACAAAATCAATCCCCTCCCCCAACCCCACGCATAAGGTATTTGTGCCCAATTGCTGCATGTCGGATATTTACATTACAATCCATAACAGTAGCAAAATTACAGTTATGAAGTAGCAATGAAAATAATGTTATGGTTGGGGGTCACCACAACATGAGGAATTGGATTAAGGAGTCGCGGCATTAGGAAGGTTGAGAACCACTGTCTTAGTCTGTGAGAGAAGGCCTCACAGTGTGAGGTAGGCCTTAGACTGTGAGAGAAGCCTCTGTGTGAGTGCTCATTCTTTTCTTTTCCAGGACATTGGAAATCGGCACAGTAGCCATGAGAGACCAAATGACATGCAAGGATTGAGATGACCTAAATGAGATGACCTTGAGAGCCAGACCTGTCCGGCCATGGCCTTGAAACGCTGATCTCATTGGACGTGCTCTACAAGGAGAACAGTCCTCAAAGTCCCATTGATTTTGGCATGCAACGTGCATCCTAGCGATGTTTTATTAGCTCTGTACCCACCGCTGTAAGATCATATTTTGCAGCTGGCAGTTTTGGTGCATCATCCGCAGTGCTTAACCATCCCTCTCCTCCGCTGCCCTCCTCCCACTTGGTGGGAAAACAGAGGAGCTCGGAGCACATTGTTCATAGGGAGCGTCCTTCTTGACCCATGATTAACTCCTTGGGAGAATCACTAGGTACTTGTGGTTTTTTTCGGGCTATAGGGCCATGTTCTAGAGGCATTTTCTCCTGACGTTTCGCCTGCATCTATGGCAAACATCCTCAGAGGTAGTGAGGTCTGTTGGAATTAGGACAATGGGTTTATATATCTGTGGAATGGCTGGGGTGGGGCAAAGAGCTCTTCTCTGCTAAAGCTAGGTGTGAATGTTTCAGCTGACCACCTTCATTAGTATTTGAAGGCCTGGCTGAGCCTGGGAAAACCTTTTGTTGAGAGGTGTTAAGCTGTGCCTGGTTGTTTCCTCTCTGCTGTTTTGCTGTTGTAATTTTAGAGTTTTTTTAATACTGGTAGCCAGATTTTGTTCATTTTCATGGTCTCTTCCTTTCTGTTGAAATTAGCTCTGTACCCACCAAATGCAGCATTGCCCAAACACGCATCAAGGAACATGAAAGGCCCTGCAGACTCCTTCAACCAGAGAAGTCAGCCATAGCAGAGCACCTCATGAACCAACCTGGACACAGCATATTATTCGAGAACACAGAAATGCTGGACCACTCTCACAACCACCATGTCAGGCTACACAGAGAAGCCATTGAAATCCACAAGCATGTGACAATTTCAACAGAAAGGAAGAGACCATGAAAATGAACAAAACCAGTATTAAAAAACTCTAAAATTACAACAGCAAAACAGCAGAGAGGAAACAACCAGGCACATCTTAACACCTCTCAACAAAAGGTTTTCCCAGGCTCAGGCAGGTCTTCAAATGCTAATGAAGGTGGTCAGTTGAAACATTCACACCTAGCTCCAGCAGAGAAGAGCTCTTTGCCCCACCCCAGCCATTCCACAGATATATAAACCCTTTTTCCCACTTCCAACAGACCTCACTACCTCTGAGGATGCTTGCCAGAGATGCAGGCGAAACGTCAGGAGAAATGCCTCTAGAACATGGCCCTATAGCCCGAAAAATCCCACAAGAACCTAGTGATTCCAGCCATGAAAGCCTTCGACAATTCCTTGGGAGAATGTTTCTCAACCTGGGGGTCGGGACCCCAGAGGGAAGCTAACAGTCTTCATGCTTGTGGTTTTTGTTCTTATAGTTTCTTTTCTTGTTGAGTGAACGGAATGAGAATGGACATTTCTGCTTTAGAATCATAGAGTCCTGAAAAAGAAAGCAAATCTTTCCGAATTTATTCCGAATTACGAAGATTCCGACCGAACCTAACCATGCCTAGTGTTGCATCCCAGGTCAGGAAACGAGACCATAAGATTAAATCCACCACACTGGACTGTAAGAAAAACAATCCTTTTTTATTGATGAAAAATTGGCTACAAAAGAAAGGCAAATGCAAAGTCAAAAAGCCACAATAGAAACAATAGAGCTAGAGCAAAATTCCAAAAACCCTAATACAAAAACCAGGAACCTGTTAGCATCTCACTAAGCATGTACTTGAAAACTAGAAGCCTCTGGGATTACCGGCCATGGAACACTGGAATTCTGCCGCAGTCCAAAGAGTTGCTTGATCTAACGAGACAACCGGAAGGAGGCCCCTTAAACCAAAGAAACTATTCCTTGAAACGCCCCTTGACTTTGAAGCCTGGGCCTGTCTCTCCTGTAATCTATTTGACCTTTGTAGAAACTGTGAATCACTCCTGTCTCTAGCTATCTGTTCCCTTCGGTCCTCATTAAAAATCCCAGGTGTGATTTCCTCTGGAGAACTATCACGGCCGGATTCCAAAACATTTTCATCCGGCTGTTCAGTTTCACTTTCCTCGCCACTGACCTCAGCATCAACAACAGTTTCAACACTGCCAGGGAGAGATACATGTTCAGTGGCTTGCTCAGTTGGAAATACAATCAGAGAATCAGGTTCACACAGAGATTGGGGCTCAGGTTCACACAGAGCAGGCTGAACCCCAACACCTAGTATAGAATCCTAGAGCTGGAAGAGACCTCATGGGCCATCCAGTCCAACCCCATTCTGCCAAGAAGCAGGAAAATCTGTTCAAAGCACTCCCAACAGATGGCCATCCAGCCTCTGCTTAAAAGCCCCCAAAGAAGGAACCTCCACCACACTCGGGGGGCAGAGAGTTCCACTGCTGAACAGCTCACACAGTCAGGAGTTCTTTCTCATACTCAAGTGGAATCTCCTTTCTTGTAGTTTGAAGCCATTGCGTCCTAATCTCCAGGGCGGTGTTGGGAATCAGTCTTTGTTTGTGTTTCAGGATTGTGATGTGGAAATGATGAGGGAAATGATTAGAGAAATGATGGTGCCGAGGCTGAGGTACAAGATGGAGATGGTTTGGTCAATGATTGTCAGACAGACAATGACAGAGAGGCCCCAGTGCAAAGGGCGGTTTCTCATGAGAATATCCCTGCTGGGCCTAGCAATGATGGAGATTAGCCAGGATCGACAGCAAACTCAGTGTTTACGTCACTCTGAAAGGCTTCGTCTGATAAGGGGTAAATGTGGGGGAAAGCAAAACCAATTTTTGAGTTTTGGGATATACGGTTTACCTCAAGGAGAAACCCGTTAGATCAGGGGGTGTCAGAGGAGTCCCCAAAGACCATCAGAAAACAGTATTTTCTATTAGGTTCTTGTGGGTTTTTTCGGGCTATAGAGCCATGTTCTAGAGGCATTTCTCCTGACGTTTCACCTGCATCTATGGCAAGCATCCTCAGAGGTGTGAGGTCAGACCTCACACCTCTGAGGATGCTTGCCATAGATGCAGGCGAAATGTTAGGAGAAATGCCTCTAGAACATGGCTCTATAGCCCGAAAAAACCCACAAGAACCTAGTGATTCCAGCCATGAAAGCCTTCAACAGTATTTTCTATTGGTTATGAGGGTTCTGTGTGGGAAGCTTGGTCCAATTCTATTTGGCCCATCCATTGTGACGGCTTTTACTATGTTTTGTATTGCTTGTTTTATTTTGATGTATTATGTATTTGCTGTATTTATTTTCTACTAGCCGTCCCCTGCCACATGTTGCTGTGGCCCACATGGGGGTTCTGTGTGGGAGGTTTGGTCCAGTTCTATCATTGGTGGGGTTTGGAATGCTCTGTGATTGTAGGTGAACTATAAATCCCAGCAACTACAACTCCCAAATTTCAAGATTCTATTTTCCCCAAACTCCACCAGTGTTCACATTTGGGCATATTGAGTATTCGTGTAGAGTTTGGTCCAGATCCATCATTGTTTGAATCCACAGTGATCTCTGGATGTAGGTGAACTACAACTCCCAAAACCAAAGGACACTGCCCACCAAACCCTTCCAGTATTTTCTGTCGGTCATGGGAGAACTGTGTGCCAAGTTTGGTTCCATTCTATTGTTGCTGGGGTTCAGAATGCTCTTTGATTGTAGGCAAACTATAAATCCCAGCAACTACAACTCTCAAATGACAAAATCAGCCCCTCCCTCTCCAACTCCACCAGTATTGAAATTGGGGCGTATTGGGTATTTGTGCCAAATTTGGTCCAAAGAATGAAAATACACCCTGTATATCAGATATTTACATTATGATTCATAACAGTTGCAAAATGATAGTTATGAAGTAGCAACGAAACAATGTGATGGTTGGGGGTCACCACAACATGAGGAACTGTATTAAGGGGTCGCAGCATTAGGAAGGTGGAGAACCACTGCATTTATGTTTCCTTAGCTCTCTCCAACCAGAGGCCTAATCTCATATCACGGGTCAACCGTAGCAAAATTACAGTTGTGAAGTAGCAACGAAAACAATGTGATGGTTGGGGGTCACCACAACATGAGGAACTGGATTAAGGGGTCGCAGCATTAGGAAGGTGGAGAACCACTGCATTTATGTTTCCTTAGCTCTCTCCAACCAGAGGCCTAATCTCATATCACGGGTCAACCGTAGCAAAATTACAGTTGTGAAGTAGCAACGAAAACAATGTGATGGTTGGGGGTCACCACAACATGAGGAACTGGATTAAGGAGTCACGGCATGAGGAAGGTTGAGAAACACTGCATTTATATTTCCTTGGCTCTCTCCAACCAGAGACCTAATCCCATATCACGGGTCAACAATAGCAAAATTACAGTTGTGAAGTAGCAACGAAAATAATGTGATGGTTGGGGGTCACCACAACATGAGGAACGGTATCAAGGGGTCGTGGCATTCGGAAGGTGGAGAACCACTGCCTTAGGAGTTCTAAGGTTTTGTCAAGTTCAGCTTTGCAACGTTGCACTTACCGGCAGGTGAACGTTATGAATGGTTTTATGGGGTGTGTAATTGTGCAACCGTTCAATAATGAGCTGCGTGCAGATGTATTTTGCAGGCTGTTGTCCTCATTGCAAAGAGTAGGAAGTGGTTAAATTCCACAACGCAAGGAAAGCAAGGTGCCTTATTTACAGCCAGGCGTGAAGCGCTGTCAGTGCCGGAGAGCAGCAGCGTCTTCCCCCCTTTCTTTCCTTCCTTCCTTCTCTCTACCGTTCGTCCCAGATGACATTGCTCCAAGGACAAATCGGAGCTTGATGCAATGAAGCTGCAGATGGCGAGTGATCTCAACTCTGTAATAATGAAATGACACAAGGAAGAAAAAAAACGAGGCAGCTCCAGTTTGTAAATACACTCTCACTCAGTCGGAGGAGGAGGAGGAGGCCGCTCCCGGTTTCCCCTCCGGCCACATTGCACTGCACTGGCTTTGCAAAAGCCTTTCTCTTTGGAAAGGGTCCCTTTCGGGAGCGTCTCCAGGCAGAGGCAGCCCTAGGTAATTTTCAACGGTAAGCAAACAGTATTTTGGCGCCCCCCCCCCAACCAATCATTGATATATATTTTCTGTTTGTGGTGGGAGTTCTGTGTGCCATATTTGGTTCAGTTCCATCATTGGTGGAGTTCAGAATGCTCTTTGATTGTAGGTGAACTATACATCCCAGTAACTACACTTGCCGCACTTGCTCCCTTGCCTGGCCCGCTTTGGGTCCGGAGGCGTGCCTGAAGACCCCGGCATGTGCACCAAAAGTCACCTCTTCTCCTGACTTTCTCCTCGGCCATTGGGACCGAGAGAGAGAGAGAGAGAGGTAGAGATGCCTACCTTTCCTGAAGGTAGGCGCAAAAACAAAGGAGGGAGCGGAGGTGGGAGATACCTCCAGCCGGAGGGGCTCTCTCTCTCTCTCTCTCTCTCTCTCTCTTGGTCCCAATGGCTGAAGAGAAAGTCAGGAGAAGAGGCAACTTTTGATGCGCACGCTGGGGTCTTCAGACACGCCTCCGGACCCGAAGTGGGCCAGATGTGGCGGCTCCGCCCCTTGGCCCACCTGCGGATTGGGGAGAGGAGAGGAGGCGGGTGGAGCGCTGGGAGATCGGGAAAGGGAGCCGGTCATGGGGAAGGGATCGAACGCGGAGAACGATGGAGCGCTGGCTCTGCTCACACACTCGGTGGCCGGGTGGAGCAGGAATGAGAGGGGCTAGGCGGGGCTCAAGGGCCCGGCCCCTTTGGGAAGAGGATCGCCCGGCAGCGAGGCAAGAAAGCCGAGGCTCCCCCCGGACTGCGAGGGCTGTTGTGAGCTGAGGGGGGGGGGGGCGCTCCTCAAGTGGCGGTCGAGGGGCATTTACAGAGGCGCCTCTGCACCCCTGGCAAAAGAAGTGTTCTGCGACCACTTACTTCGCGTAATGGACGAGCCGCCCCTGTCTCCAGGTTAGATGGGGACGCCATTGCCTCCTGTCTTTGGAGAATCCGCAAGAGAGCATCAGAGCTTTTCCTGGTTCGTCTTGTCAAGCTAAGGCGCAACTTGACAGAAGCAAATGCTAGATACACCAGATACAGCTCTGTAAAATCATGGACTCTGGAGACGTCGGGTTACAAGGAAAACTCAGTTTACTAAGCACAGAGCAAGAATTCATCCATCTTCAGCGAGCGACACACAGGAACACACCAGGAAAACTGAACATCAAAACAGTTCTTTTGCAGCTGCTTAGCTCTTCTGCTCCAAGTGGTTAACTCCCTAAATTTTCTCAGCAGCAGAGAGCTTATCTTAAGGCAGTGTTTCTCAACCTGGGGGTCGGGACCCCTGAGGGGGTCGCGAGGGGGTGCCAGAGGGGTCGCCAAAGACCACCAGAAAATATAGTATTTTCTGTTGGTCATTAGGATTCTGTGTGGGAAGCTTGACCCAATCCTAATGTTGGTTGAGTTCAGAATGCTCTTTGATTGTAGGTGAACTATAAATCCCAGTAACTACAACTCCCAAATGTCAAGGTCTATTTTCCCCAGACTCTACCAGTGTTCACATTTGGGCATACTGAGTATTCATGCCAAGTTTGGTCCAGATCTATCATTGCATGAATCCACAACACTCCGTGGATATAGGTGAACTACAACTCCCAAAATGCCCACCAAACCCTTCCAGTGTTTTCTGTTGGTCATGGGAGTTCTGTGTGCCAAGTTTGGTTTAAATCCATCGCTGGTGGAGTTCAAAATGCTCTTTGATTATAGGTGAACTATAAATCCCAGCAACTACAACTCCCAAATTACAAAATCAACCCCCCCCCCAACCCCACTAGCATTCACATTTGGGCATACTGGGTATTTGTGTTGCAGGTACAAGGCCAGAGCCTAGTGAATGAAAATGCATCCTGCATATCGGATATTTACATTACGATTTATAATAGTATTAAAATGACAGGTATCAAGTAGCAACGAAAACAATATTATGGTTGGGGGTCACCACAACATAGGGAACGGCATTAAGGGGTCACGGCATTGGCAAGGTTGAGAACCACTGTCTTAAGGTCACTCAATCACAGCCTCAACCTAAACATTTCAGCATAGCATTACACTCTAAGTGGCGTCCATATTGGCAATACAAGAATTACATTTAAACACACACAATTAGATCTCAATAAATCCTGACACGTCTTGCGCCATCAGGAAAAGGATTGAGCTGAGAACCAAACGGTCACAGGTTCGAACCAACAGCACATCTGAATTTAAAACGAAATGAAAATAATGCATACGAGGGTTGAATGAAAAGTAATGCCTCCACAAATGGCAGTACTGGTATGCGGCAGGTACTGGCTTGTTCAGTAGACTCTCCTCTACAGTTCCATTTAGGCGGGAAGCCTTAACATTGAATGGTTGTGTTGTTAAAGTGCGCAGACAGTCGATCAATGTGACTTAAGCAACGTACAGTCATTGAATTCTTGACAGCAGAAGGTGTCACCCCAAAACTGATGAACAGTAATGCTTCCACCTTTGTAATTCCTCAACAGATGGCAGTACTGGTATGCGGCAGGTACTGGCTTGTTCAGTAGACTCCCCTCTACAGTTCCATTTTGGCAGGAAGCCTTAGTATTGAACGGTTGTGTTGTTAAAGTGCAAAATATGGAACTCTGTGCAGACGGTCGGTCAATGTGACTTAAGCAACGAATGCGGCAGGTACTAGCTTGTTCAGTAGACTCTCCTCTACAGTTCCATTTTGCCGGGAAGCCTTAGTATTGAACAGTTGTGTTGTTCAAGTGCCAAGTATGGAACCCTGCACAGATGGTCGGTCAATGTGACTTAAGCAACGGATGCGGCAGGTACTGGCTTGTTCAGTAGCCTCTCCTCTACAGTTCCATTTTGGCTGGAAGCCTTAGCATTGAACGGTTGTGTTGTTAAAGTGCAAAATATGGAACCCTGCGCAGACGGTCGGTCAATGTGACTTAAGCAACGGATGCGGCAGGTACTGGGTTGTTCAGTAGCCTCTCCTCTACAGTTCTATTTTGGCGGGAAGCCTTAACATTGAACAGTTGTGTTGTTAAAGTGCAAAATATGGAACCCTGCACAGATGGTCAGTCAATGCGAATTAAGCAACGAATGCGGCAGGTACTGGGTTGTTCAGTAGACTCTCCTCTACAGTTCCATTTGGGCAGTAAGCCTTAGCATTGAATGGTTGTGTTGTTAAAGTGTGAAGTATGGAACCCTGTGCAGACAGTCGGTCAATGCAACTTAAGCAATGTATGCAGCACGTACTGGCTTGTTCAGTAGACTCTCCTCTATAGTTCCATTTTGGCAGGAAGCCTTAGCATTGAATGGTTGTGTTGTTAAAGTGTGACGTATAGAACCCTGCGCAGACGGTCGGGTTCTTTAAGAGGAAAACCCTTTTTAACCCGTCCTTGGGCAATCTACTTTCTAAACTTTGCTGGGGTGGGCTCTACTCCCGGCTCCAAACTGCTTCTTGGGTCTCGAGTAGACCTACCAGCCCCAGATGCTGTGAGAAACGAAGCTTCTCTACAGGTGGAGCTAATCCACGTCCTGTAGCTAAGCTTTCCAATGCAAGACTGACCTAAAATGGCTCCCTCTCCTCTCAGAGCCCTGGGGAAAGGGGCGGAACCAAAACTTAACAATGATTGATGGGTCATAGGCCCTATAATTGCAAACCAAGGGAAGCCACCTTATTGCAAAATGCATGGAACTTTGGAATACATGCAAACACTCAAAGAAAGAAAAGGAAGTGGGAGCTTTTGGTACAGTCGTACCAGCACAAGGTCCCTTATTGAATGGCACATATTATAGTGGTCAGGCCATGAGAATTTCTTTTTTTGCGGGGGGGGGGGGAGCATATTTCTCCCCCTTTTTCAGAGAGCGAAGGAGCCCTGGATAGAAAGGCCACGCTCCTTTTCCATCCCAGGAGGGAAGAAAGGAGGGCTTGAAAGCGCCCCTCCTCACCCAACGGTCTGCCCTGCCCGTCAGATCGCTTACAGGCTTCCAACAACGCTCTCCCTTGACTGGCAGCCTCCCAGATAAGCCTGACAGTCTCTCTCCCATGGTTCTCTATCAAGTGCATGGGGAAGGGAGGGGAGTCGGGCCCCCCGCCGAGCTTACACGGCTTTATCAAGGCTCCTGTTTAAAGAGAAGTCAGAAAACAAACCAAGAGGAGCTTCAAGAGATTCCCGAACAAAAAGGCTCAATTTCGTCAATTCCCAAACAAAAAGGCCTCTTTGAACTGGGAAGGAAACGACGGAGTCTCTTGCAAACAGGAAAGCAGGCGCAGGGTTGCCCACGAAGAAGATGGGAGATGATATAATCCAGCCCGGGGGTGGGGGTGGGGGTTGGAAATCCCTCTTCTCCTCTCCTGATTGCGCCCGTACCTTGGGAAGCCAGATCTGGCCACGGTGGTCCACGCTCTTGTTACATCCCGGATAGATTACTGCAACGCACTCTACGTGGGGTTGCCTTTGAAGACTGTTCGGAAACTCCAACTAGTCCAGCGGCCAGATTACTCACCGGAGCATCATACAGGGAACATTTATTTATTTATTTATATGATTTGGACTTCTATGCGGCCACTCCCCTGGGGCTCGGAGCGGCTTACAAGAATGGCTAAAATCTAACAAAATTTAAAAGCAATTTAAAACAATTTAAAAATGGCAATATCAAACATTAAAAGCCTGTCGAAACAGGTATGTCTTCCATGCCCTGCAGAAAGCTGGTAAGTCCCGCAAGGCCCGGACTTCAGGTGGCAGAGTATTCCAGAGGTATGGTGCCACTGCTGTGAAGGCTCTGCATCTGGTTGCTGTTAGACGCAAGGTCTTGACACTGGGGACTTCCAATAAATCTTGAAATGGTATTCCAAGGAGGCTCCTCGGGTGCTGGACGAGTGCCTGGCCGCTGTGTCTATCTGGATGAGGAGGAACAAGCTGAAGATCAATCCCGACAAGACAGAGGTCCTCCTGGTCGATCCTAAACCGGATCGGGGTATAGGGTGGCAACCTGTGTTGGACGGGGTTGCACTCCCCCTGAAGCCACAGGTCCGCAGTTTGGGAGTCCTCTTGGATTCTTCGCTCACACTTGAGGCTCAGGCGTCGGCGGTATCCGGGAGGGCCTTTGCACAATTGAGACTCATGCGCCAACTGCGACCGTACCTCGCGAAGGCTGATCTGGCCGGGGTGGTCCATGCTTTGGTCACCTCTAGAATGGATTACTGCAATACGCTCTACGTGGGGCTGCCCTTGAAGACGGCTCGGAAACTTCAATTGGTCCAGCGGGCAGCAGCCAGGATGCTAACCGGGGCTCATTATCAAGAGAGGTCTACCCCTCTGTTTAAGGAGCTCCACTGGCTGCCATTTATTTTCCGAGCCCAATTCAAGGTGCAGGTGCTCACCTACAAAGCCCTGAACGGTTTGGGACCAGCCTACCTGCGTGACCGCATCTCCATCTACAAACCCACACGCTCACTCCGGTCATCTGGGGAGGCCCTGCTCGTGATCCCACCCACGTCGCAAGCGTGCTTGGTGGGGACACGGGACAGGGCCTTTTCTGTGGCGGCCCCCCGACTTTGGAACGCCCTTCCAAAAGATCTTCGACAGGCCCCTACTTTAGCAGCTTTCAGAAAGAACCTAAAAACTTGGCTGTTCCGATGTGCCTTCGCAGATTAGGAATCCCCCATCCCAAGTCCAGAAGCACTTTAGTACAATTAATATTGCTGCACACCGCACTATTTTAATCCTACGTGCCTCCTGCCATTTCAGCACTTTTAACCCTGTACCCCATTGCGCTGGCCGGCCCAGTTTTAAAGTGTCCTGATGTATTGTCACTGTTGTTGTTATTCTGCTTAACTATTTTGATTTGCTTTGTTTATTGTTGTGTTATGTTCTTACTGTATTGTGTTCTGAGGCTTCGGCCTGTGTAAGCCGCATCGAGTCCCTCGGGAGATGCTAGCGGGGTACAAATAAAGTTAATAATAATAATAATAATAATGATAATAATATTCAGCCGTTATGTCCAGTGAGAAGGTATAAATAATCATTGCTGCAGCTACAAAGGAAGGCTCTTGCTTGTAGGAGATGGCATTGTTTCTGGCACGACGTAAGGCAGGGGCGGCTCAACCATTATGCAAAGTAAGCAGTCGCGGTAGAGTTGATTTTGCCCAGGGTGTGCTCTTGAGGCGCTCTTGGGGGAAAATAGACCTTGACATATGCGAGTTGTAGTTACTGGGATGTATAGTTCACCTACAATCAAAGAGCATTCTGAACTCCACCAAGGATGGAACTGAACCAAATATGGCACACAGAACTCCCACGACAAACAGAAAATATATATCAATGATTGGGTTTTTTTTGGGGAGGGGGGCGCCAAAATACTGTTTGCTTACCGTTGAAAATTACCTAGGGCCGCCTCTGACGTAAGGGTCTCTCTTTTGTCGCCGTGCTGAGGATTTGCAGGAAGAGATTGACTCGGTTAAGAGAGTATTTTGCTGAAAGCCAGGTGATGAGTGGAGCTGTTCTTGAATGGGCCAACAAGGCTTGTAGTTTGCATTGCATCTCAACCATGTTGCTCCCCTTTGAACGAGAAGGCAAACGATTTTCCTTGGAATTACGAAAATTGGGGAAACACTCACACACTTAACCTTCATTAAGACAAGGGTTTCATCTCCGCCATGTGCAAAAGCTATTCTTAGCCATTCATTACCCGGCCTGCCTGTTTGCCTTCGTGGAAGAGAATACTGGAGTTCCCACTAGTGGCGGAAATAAGGAACTTGTGTTGTTGTTGTTTGTGCAGAATGCCATGCTTCAGCCTGCGAGTTTTCCCCCCCGTCTCTCCTTTTTGTCCTGATGCCAGTCCTTAGTTGGCCCTTAAGAAATTCCAAGACTCTGAGGTGACAAAGAGGGGAAAAGGCCTGAGGCTTTAATTACCAATACAGACCAAACTTGGCACACAGAGCCCGCAAGACCCACTCTACATGATACTGCAGTTTAGAGGAAGGTGGACCATGGATGATGGGACTTGCAGTACTATCACTCGCTTTTTGAGACCGCGGTGACCTTCATCCAATGACTGATCGAGACCAAACTTGGCACACAGAGCCCCCATGACCCACTCTCCATCCTGGTGCTCTTTGTAGGAGGACATACCAGGGATGATGGGCCTTGAAGTACCTCCACTCACTGCCCCAGACTGCTGCAACCCTCATTAATGACCGATCAAGACCAAACTTGGCACACAGAGCCCCCATGACCCACTCTCCATCCTGGTGCTGTTTGTAGGAGGATATACCAGGGATGATGGGACTTCAAGTACCTCCACTCACTTCCCAAGACTGTTGCAACCCTCATCCAATGACTGATCGAGACCAAACTTGGCACACAGAGCCCCCATGACCCACTCTCCATCCTGGTGCTGTTTGTAGGAGGACATACCAGGGATGATGGGACTTCAAGTACCTCCACTCACTTCCCAAGACTGTTGCAACCCTCATCCAATGACTGATCGAGACCAAACTTAGCACACAGAGCCCCCATGACCCACTCTCCATCCTGGTGCTCTTTGTAGGAGGACATACCAGGGATGATGGGCCTTGAAGTACCTCCACTCACTGCCCCAGACTGCTGCAACCCTCATTAATGACTGATCAAGACCAAACTTGGCACACAGAGCCCCCATGACCCACTCTCCATCCTGGTGCTGTTTGTAGGAGGATATACCAGGGATGATGGGACTTCAAGTACCTCCACTCACTTCCCAAGACTGTTGCAACCCTCATCCAATGACTGATCGAGACCAAACTTGGCACACAGAGCCCCCATGACCCACTCTCCATCCTGGTGCTCTTTGTAGGAGGACATACCAGGGATGATGGGACTTCAAGTACCTCCACTCACTTCCCAAAACTGCTGTTCCACCCTCATCTAATGACCGATCAAGACCAAACTTGGCACACAGAGCCCCCATGACCCACTCTGCATCCTGGTGCTGTTTGGAGGAGGACATACATGGATGATGGGACTTCAAGTACCTCCACTCACTTCCCAAGACTGCTGCAACCCTCATCTAATGACCGATCAAGACCAAACTTGGCACACAGAGCCCCAATGACCCTCTCTCCATCCTGGTGCCATTTGGAGGAGGATGAACCACAGATGATGGGACTTCACTAACTTCCTGAGACCACTGCGAGTCATATAAATAACTGATAAAGACCAACCTTGACACACAATTCCTTTCTCAAAAAACCCGGCCAGCACCAGGTCCCCAAGCTAGTAGTAAAGAAATAAATAAATAGTTTTAAAATATTTATCTGCTCCTACTAGTTGGTGTGTTGCAGGGGCTTGTGAAAATACGAACACAAGCGTGCCTCTTACAACTTTGTAAGCAACCTTTTGGCTTTTCTCGCAGCTGCGCACAGACCGCACACCTTTCCATAATCGACGCCTCTTTATTGCTGTAATTAGAGCCGAGCCGTACACTTAATTTCCCAGACTAATATGGGGAGGGCGGGGGAAATTGGTATTGCTGTCTAAACGAAACAGCGTCCAAAATTGAACCGAGGCGAGTGTTCTTCCAGCTAGAACGCACCTTCGTAATCGGCTTCATTACGGCCGTTGCCCTCAGCAAAACGTCCCGTGGAAAACCTGCTTCCTTCAGTACATCCGCAAACAGCCAGGTTGGGGGCAAGTTGGCATGAGCGCTTTGGATGTGTTTTCAGCGTAGCGTGCGCCAATCCAACCCTCCTTTGAATCTTTCCCCTGCGGGCAACCTATATTTAGTCGACACTGAACTGCAGAGCAACCTCCGGTGTGCAAAGAGGGCGTGAGCCTCGAGAGAGCTCTTTCCTTTTGGTTCAAACGCATCTTGTTCATTGGCTTCGGAAGAGGCAGGAAGTGGCTTGGATCAGGGTTCCGTACTGTGACCTGCACAAAAGGGGCGCCGGGGATGTTTCCAAACCCACATTTTGGGTGAAAGTGGCATCTCTATGACCAAGCAGGGCACCTTGTTGCAACTTAGAGTAAGCTTCACCTTGCTTCCAAACACCACCACACAAGAGCTGTAGTTTATAGTTTATTGAGGAAACAATCCAAGACAAAATAAAGAATAAGCATCACAAAGTTCCAAAGATAAAATGTAGAATATAGTTCCAAAGGTCTTCAGGTAACAACAAGAGGTACAATCCTATAGGCAAAGTTTAAAACAGAGTCCCAGGTACAAGCAAAGACAATTGCCCCAAGAATCACAATGCAAGAAATCCCAAGCATGCTGCTTTCCAGCTAAGGTATTCCATGAAGCTTTCAGGCTAATAAACTACGTTGAACTGACGCTTTCCTTTAGTTTGCAAGAAGCCTAAATACCTTTCTAACATCAAAACATTATGCTCTCACCAACATGAAAGCATTGCAATGACCTTGGCCCGAGCTGGCTTCTCGTCTGCCAGCCAAGCGAGGACCGCCTGACCCGCAAATCAAGACAAGCCTTCCGAGTCAGGTCACTATCAAGGCTTTCTGCACTTTCAGTATCAGCGTGAGAACGAAGCAAAAGCTTTCCCACCTGTTCGCTGTCTCCTTCATTAAAATTCTTTTCTCCTGAGAACTGCTGTGTTGACTCTGTTGCACTGTCTGTGGGAGCCTCAGAAATAGACCTAGAAGCAGGCCCATAGATCTGAGGCACAGAAAAAGACCCAGGAATCTGAATCCCATCATCCTCATCATCAGGGAACATCTCAGCCACAACACACCTCTTTGTGCATGCCAGGGACAAGCAAGTGTCCAGTTGCCGTACCTCGCCTCTGGAGCTGTCTCTGTTTCCTGCGTCAGAATGGAGAGGAGGAGGAGAAGCCGGAAGCTGGTGTGGGAACAATGGTCCCAGGATCAAGGAGCAAAAGTTTGCTCATAATATGAGGTTCAGGGTGAGCCAAGGAGGTACAGCATGAGGTCTAGAGCTGTGTGCTTTTCTGACAGCTTCCGATCTTTGTGTTCTAGCCGTTGTGATATTGCAGAATAGGTGTTAGGGATTCCTCATCTTTGGTGAAGGAAGGGGATCAGGGAAGTGCTCAGGAATTGGAGGGAGAAGAAGAATCAGACGAAGAGGTTTTGAAAGTGCCCACATTTCTAGAGAGAGAGAAAGAGACAGAGCACAGACGGCGTTCAGCTGGGATAGCTGCTAGAAACGCTGAGGTAACTGGGAGTCACCCAAGCACCTCCTGCGTGGGAAATTCAGGGCTATAAATCAGAAGCAGGAGCAGTCAGCTTTCGCTGGTAACAATGACCCTATAACGTTAGTCTTGTTATAGTAACGAAGTTTTCACTAAGTATTCCTTAAAAACACTTTAGAAACAAAGCGCCAGCGCTCCCCAGTTTTGCAATGACTTTGAAGCCATTTTTGAGCAATTACTGTTACGAAACAATAAATTTTTGTTATTATATCATTAGTCTTGTTATAGTGATGAAATTTTCACTAAGTATACTTTAGAAACACTTTAGAAACGAAGCGCCAACGCTCCCCAGTTTTGCAATGACTTTTGAGACATTTTTGAGCAATTACTGTTACGAAACAATAAAATTTTGTTACTATAATGTTGGTCTAGTTATAGTAACAAAGTTTTCACTAAGTATACTTTAGAAACACTTTAGAAATGAATTGCCAGTGCTCCCCAGTTTTGCAAGGATTTTTGAGCCATTTTTGAGCAATTCCTGTTACGAAACAATAAAATTTTGTTATTATAACGTTAGTCTTGTTATAGTGATGAAATTTTCACTAAGTATACTTTAGAAACACTTTAGAAACAAAGCGCCAGCGCTCCCCAGTTTTGCAATGACTTTGGAGCCATTTTTGAGCAATTTCTGTTACGAAACAATAAAATTTTGTTACTATAATGTTGGTCTAGTTATAGTAACAAAGTTTTCACTAAGTATACTTTAGAAACACTTTAGAAATGAATTGCCAGTGCTCCCCAGTTTTGCAATGACTTTTGAGCCATTTTTGAGCAATTCCTGTTACGAAACAATAAAATTTTGTTATTATAACGTTAGTCTTGTTATAGTGACGAAATTTTCACTAAGTATACTTTAGAAACACTTTAGAAACGAAGTGCCAGCGCTCCCCAGTTTTGCAATGACTTTGGAGCCATTTTTGAGCAATTACTGTTACGAAACAATAAATTTGTGTTATTATATCATTAGTCTTGTTATAGTGATGAAATTTTCACTAAGTATACTTTAGAAACACTTTAGAAACGAAGCGCCAGCGCTCCCCAGTTTTGCAATAACTTTGGAGCCATTTTTGAGCAATTACTGTTACGAAACAATAAAATTTTGTTATCATAACATTAAGTCTTGTTATAGTGATGAAGTTTTCACTAAGTATACTTTAGAAACACTTTAGAAATGAAGCGCCAGCGCTCCTCAATTTTGCAATGACTTTTGAGCTATTTTTAGAAATGGATTGCACATCCCTAGTGCTTCTAGATCTTGATTGAAGGACCCAATGGCTGGAGAAAGAAGCCAAGCTTTCCCCGTAGGAACTTTATTCTAAGCTAGGATAGTAAACCTATCATAGAGACAAGCGCAACCTCCTTCTGAACATGATGCCACATGCCTCCCCGCACCTCGCGCTCTCTCTCGCCCGCAGCCCCGTCCACTTTGCTCTCCATCCACACAGGCCAAAGTTTCCTTGCTGGCTTCCTGTTTTTTTCACGGCCGCATGATCCTAATTGTCCGATGTCAACAGGCAGCTCCCCTTTTCTGGGTTGCTTATCTCCCGGTAACACCGATGCTCAAACAAAGGACGCAGCCTTGCGTTTGGCAAACAAAGGAAGTGTGGCCCAGTTTCGACCGAGCAAGCTATGCAATGTACACACAGCTTCCCTGCCAATCATAACAGAATGGCATCAATAATGTAAAGTGGCACTGGAGGCCGAAATACGTGGTGAGGCCGGTGGTGGCAAAGGAGGCGGCCTCAACACAACAACAACAGACAATAACAATACAATGCAAGCAAATTAAAAACATAAGCAATAACAAAAACAAAACATTACACTATTATGCAATAAAACCAGGGCCGGACCAATGAAGGGTACAGGTTAAAAAGTGCTGGGTGTGAGAGGTGGTGTGTTGGGTTTCTGGGCAAGTGCCATGTGCAGAGAGTCATAAACTCTAGTAAAGTGCTTCTGGGGCATAGTGCTGGGGTTTCCTATTCTGGAAAGGCACATCAGAAAAGCCAGGTCTTCAAGTTCTTCCTAAGACTGCCAATGTGGGTGCTAGTGTAATGTCTTTGGGGAAGGAGTTCCAAAGTCAGGGGGCCACCACAGAGAAGGCCCTGTCCCTCGTCCCCACCAAATGAGCCTGCGACGCAGGTGGGATCGCGAGCAGGGCCTCTCCATATGAATGGAGGGAGAGCGTGGGTTCATATATGGAGATGCGGGGAGGGTATTCCAAAGTCGGGGGACAACCACAGAGAAGGCCCTGTCCCTCGTCCCCACCAAACGAGCCTGCGATGCAGTTGGAATCGTGAGCAGGGCCTCTCCGGATGAACGGAGGGAGCGCGTGGGTTCATATATGGAGATGCGGTCACGCAGGTAGGCAGGTCCCAAACCGTTTAGGGCTTTGTAGGTGAGCACCTGCACCTTGAATTGAGCACGGTAGATAAACGGCAGCCAGTGGAGCTCCTTGAACAAGAGGGTTGACCTATCTCTGTAAGGAGCGCCAGTTAACATCCTGTCCGCCACCCGTTGAACCAGTTGGAATTTCCGAGCCGTTTTCAAGGGCAGCCCCACGTAGAGCGCATTACAGTAATCCAATCTAGAGGTGACCAAGGCATGGACCACCCTGGCCAGATCAGCCTTCGCGAGGTACGGTCGCAGCTGGTGCACAAGTCTTAATTGCGCAAAAGCCCTCCCGGACACAGCCGACGCCTGAGCCTCAAGCATAAGGATGAATCCAAGAGGACTCCCCAACTGTGGACCTGTGGCTTCAGGGGGAGTGCAACCCCGTCCAGCACAGGTTGCCACCCTATACCCCGGTCAAGTTTGTGATCGACCAGGAGGACCTCTGTCTTGTCGGGATTGATCTTCAGCTTGTTCGTCCTCATCTAGACAGCCACAGCGGCCAGGCACTCATCCAGCACTCGAGGGGCTTCCTTGGAGTTCGGTGGGAAAGAGTAGTAGAGTTAGGTTCTTGTGGGTTTTTTCGGGCTATAGGGCCATGTTCTAGAGGCATTTTTTTCCTAACGTGCCTCTAGAACATGGCCCTATAGCCTGAAAAAACCCACAAGATCCTAGTGATTCCAGCCATGAAAGCCTTCGACAATACAGTAGTAGAATATACTCCACGAATATACTCCATATGCACGAATATACTCCATATGCCCGAATATAAGCACAGATGGGGTTTGGGAAAAGAGGTGACCAAGGCATGGACCACCCCGGCCAGATCAGCCTTTGCGAGGTACGATCGCAGTTGGCGCACGAGTCTCAGTTGTGCAAAAGCCCTCCCGTACACAGCCGACGCCTGAGCCTCAAGCATAAGGATGAATCCAAGAGGACTCCCAAGCTGCGGACCTGTGGCTTCAGGGGGAGTGCAACCCTGTCCAACACAGGTTGCCACCCTATACCCCGATCCGGTTTACGATCGACCAGGAGGACCTCTGTCTTGTCGGGATTGATCTTCAGCTTGTTCCTCCTCATCCAGACGGCCACAGTGGCCAGGCACTCGTCCAGCACCCGAGGGGCTTCCTTGGAGTTAGGTGGAAATGAGTAATAGAGTTGCATGTCATCTGCGTAGAGATGGCACCCAACTCCAAAACTCCGGATGACCTCTCCCAGCAGTTTCATGTAGATGTTAAAGAGCATGGGAGACAAGATAGAGCCTTGCGGTCCTCCCGCGTTGGCTTCCTCCGTAGGTCTCCTTGGACTTGCAAGATCCAGATGCGCAAACGAAGCATTATTCCATGTTTCTTCTGATGTTTCTGGGAACCCTGGTTGTTACATTGAGGCTGGGGTCTTCTTGGCGGTCTTGGTGTCCCGGGAAATGCCTCGCCATCCAGGCAGAAGAGCAGTTTCGAGATGTTTCTTATTCAGGGGTTGACCTTTATTAATGCCAAAGAGGGCAGCGAGGGCCATTTAGCTCCCCTTGATGGTTCCGTCGAACAATATGACCCAGAGGGATTTCCTCCTGCTTTCTCAGCAAGGGATTTATAGCATAGCACCAAGGAACCCTGGCTCTGGTGACACAGGTGAAGACAGAAGTTAATAACCTCCCCAGACACAAATGCTGTCAGGATTAATTGAGTTATGTATGTGTTTTAAATGTGCTTCTATGTATTGCAAAGATGGGTGCCAATGTAAATGGAAAATACTGTGCAGAAACGTTTAGAGTTGAGGCTGCGATTATGTAAACTTGAGACAGCTTTTCACGATTCTGATTGGTCTTGGTTTCAGAGATCTATACGCTTCTTACCAGTAGAAGGCATCCTGGTGATAGTCTTAGCCACTGTGGTCTATGCTCTTGTTACATCCCGCCATTGGGGTGACTGCATGGAGCGCCGTTACCTTACCTATTGATATGCTCACAGTGGCATGTTTTCAAACTGCTAGGTTGGCAGAAGCTGGGGCTGACAGCAAGAGCTCACACTGCTCCCCAGATTCAAACCTGAGACCTTTTGGTCAGCAAGTTCAGCAGCTCAGCGCTTTAACCCACCACTGACCGTTATCTCAGTAAAATCTACGTAAGCCTGATGTTTGTTTCTTTTTGTTTTCCAGGACCAAGCGCCTGGGATTGTTACGAGGCTTCAGGAGCCCGCAGCCGTTCCAAATGCCGGGGCAGCGCCGGCACCGTCCACGACCATGGTGAACGGCTATACCATGAGGAACCATTTGCTGAAGCAGCAGATCATGAGGCGGCAGCAGCAGCAGCAGTTGCAGGTTGGTCCCATGGCCTCTCTGGGAAAGTGGGCAGCAGCTGAGCTTGTAGGGATGCTCTTTGCAAGGAGGCACTTCATGCGAGGCTGGGACTGCTCAGAGCTCAGACTCCACTTTAGAATGCAGAGACACTATTAGACTTTAGACTGTTAAGAGCACATGGTTAGATCTGGGACTGTTCAGAGCTCAGACTCCATTTTAGAATACAGAGACACTATTAGACTTTGGACTGGTAAGAGCACATGATTAGATCTGGGACTGCTCAGAGCTCAGACTCCATTTTAGGATACAGAGACACTATTAGACTTTGAACTGTTAAGATCACATGATTAGATCTGGGACTGCTCAGAGCTCAGACTCCATTTTAGAATACAGAGACACTATTAGACTTTGAACTGCAAGAGCACATGATTAGATCTGGGACTGCTCAGAGCTCAGACTCCATTTTAGAATGCAGAGGCACTATTAGACTTTGGACCGCTAAAAGCACATGATTAGATCTGTGACATCTCAGAGTTCAGACTCCATTTTAGAATGCAGAGACACTATTAGACTTTAGACTGTTAAGAGCACATGGTTAGATCTGGGACTGCTCAGAGCTCAGACTCCATTTTAGGATACAGAGACACTATTAGACTTTGAACTGTTAAGATCACACGATTAGATCTGGGACTGCTCAGAGCTCAGACTCCATTTTGGAATGCAGAGACAGTATTAGACTTTGGACTGCTATGAACACATGGTTAGATCTGGGACTGCTCAGAGCTCAGACTCTATTTTGGACTACAGAGACACTATTAGATATTGGACTGCTAAAAGCACATTATTAGATCTGGGACAGCTCAGAGCTCAGACTCCATTTTAGAATACAGAGACACTATTAGACTTTGGACTGCTATGAACACATGATTAGATGTGGAACTGCTCAGAGCTCAGACTCCATTTTAGAATACAGAGACACTATTAGATATTGGACTGTTAAGAGCACATGATTAGATCCGGGACTGCTCAGAGCTCAGACTCTGTTTTAGAATGTAGAGGCACTATTAGACTTTGGACTGCTAAAAGCACATGATTAGATCTGTGACAGCTCAGAGTTCAGACTCCATTTTAGAATACAGAGACACTATTAGACTTTAGGCTGTTAAGAGCACATGAATAGATCTGGGACTGCTCAGAGCTCAGACTCCATTTTAGAATACAGAGACACTATTAGACCTTGGACTGTTAAGAGCAAACGCATGTTGCTGTAGATTGCAAGAAAGATGCCCTGTGTTACCTGCACAAAGGAACTACTTAAAACCTATCTGTAACTGGATTGACAAGTTATGTCCCTGTGTGCTGAATACATGAAGGTTGTGAGTAAACCAGACACGTTACTTTAACAAAATCTACTTTACTTTTGTCTCTTGAGAGCATAATATAGAAACAAGATATTTTATGAGAGAGTGGATGTTTTGGGGCACTGAAAAGAACACTTCTATATTTTGTGCTTTGCCATAATCTCTGCTCCTCACAGATCAGAGACAACCGGGTTATCAGTCTAACAACTGAGAACCAAATTACCTTGCATAAGTACATGTGGATATATACCACTGAAGATAAGATTTTATTCGAACGAGATTTTTGGCTCTGGCAAAGAAGCCAGAATGGATGTCCAAAGAACTTCTAACTGTGCTAAGACACAAAAGAGACATGCACAAGAAGTGGAAAAAGGGAGAAATCACCAAAGAAGAATTCAAACAAATAGCCAACACCTGTAGGGAAAAGGTCCGCAAGGCTAAAGCACAAAACGAGCTCAGGCTTGCCAGGGACATTAAAAACAATATAAAAGGGCTTCTTTTCTTATGTCAGTAGAAAAAGGAAAAACAAGGAGGCAATAGGGCCTATTCGAGGAGAAGATGGGGCAATGCTGACAGGGGATGATAGGGAAAAGGCAGAACTACTTAATGCCTTCTTTGCCTCGGTCTTCTCACAAAAAGAAAGTCATCTTCAACCTCAGCAAGATGGAGTGGATGAGGGATTAGAGGACATCCAACCCCAAATTGGGAAGCAAGTCGTACAGGAATACCTGGCCGCTCTCAATGAGACCAAGTCCCCTTTCAGGGCCAAATCAACTACACCCAAGAGTATGGAAGGAAGTAGCAGAAGTCATCTCGGAACCATTGGCAATAATCTTTGAGAGTTCTGGGAGAATGTGAGAAGTTCCAGCAGACTGGAGGAGGGTCAATGTGGTCCCAATCTTCAAGAAGGGAAGAAAGGATGACCCAAACAACTACCGTCCGGTCAGCCTCACGTCGATACCAGGCAAGATTCTGGAAAAGATTCCACAAGCTGGAATGTGTCCAGAGGAGGGCGACTAAAATGATCAAGGGTCTGGAGAACAAGCCCTATGAGGAGCAGCTTAAGGAGCTGGGCATATTTATCCTTCAGAAGAGAAGGCTGAGAGGAGACATGATGAGGGCCATGTATAAATATGTGAGAGGAAGCCACAGGGAGGAGGAGGGAGCAAGCTTCCTTTCTGCTTCCCTGGAGACTAGGACGCAAGGGAACAATGGCTTCAAACTACAAGAGAGGAGATTCCATCTGAACGTGAGGAAGAACTTCCTGACTGTGAGAGCCGTTCAGCAGTGGAACTCTCTGCCCTGGAGTGTGGTGGAGGCTCCTTCTTTGGAGGTTTTTAAACAGAGGCTGGATGGCCATCTGTCAGGGGTGATTTGAATGCAATATTCCTGCTTCTTGGGGTTGGACTGGATGGCCCATGAGGTCTCTTCCAACTCTTTGATTCTATGATTCTATGATTCTATGAGGCTGGATGGCCATCTGTCGAGGGTGATTTGAATGCAATATTCCTGCTTCTTGGCAGAATGGGGTTGGACTGGATGATGGCCCAGGAGGTCTCTTCCAACTCTAGGATTCTAGGATTCTCTGGGAAATCATACTTTAACAAAAGGTTCTGATTTTCCAATGGTTGTGAATGCCATTTCCTCCAAAAGGTGATGGTGCAGCATATGCTCAGCCCTCCCACCTCATGAGCTCATTGGAGTTAGCAGTGGGGCTTGTTGTCTGGTGTGACCATTATTTCTCTTTTTTTTCCCTAGGAAAAGCAA
Source organism: Anolis sagrei (assembly GCF_037176765.1). NCBI lineage: Eukaryota > Metazoa > Chordata > Lepidosauria > Squamata > Anolidae > Anolis > Anolis sagrei. The sequence goes on along the minus strand of NC_090030.1, from coordinate 36,054,082 downwards.
AGGCAGGGCATGATGGGAGTGGCCTCGGAGCAGAGGGGACCTTTCGCGCGCCAGCAGATCAATCAATTTCCCGGTAAGGAGTGAGAGAGCGCCAGCTCACACGCTTGTGCTTCTGCATGCTTCATTTGTGGATTCCAAGGAAAACATTCACGAGAAATTATGTCGTAGTCTGTCATGCCCTTCCTTGCTGAGCTTTGTAAGCAGGGCTCCTAATCATCATCATCATCATCATTATCATCATCATCATCATCATCTATATCAGTGGTTCTCAACCTTGCGAATGCCGTGACCCCTTAATGCAGTTCCCTATGTTGTGGTGACCCCCAACCATAATATTGTTTTCGTTGCAACTTGATACCTGTCATTTTAGTACGGTTATAAATCATAATGTAAATACCCGATATGCAGGATGTATTTTCATTCACTGGACTAAATTGAGCACAAATACCCAATATGCCCAAATGTGAATGCTAGTGGGGTTGGGGGGAGGATTGATTTTTTTCATTTGGGAGTTGTTGTGGCTGGGATTTATAGTTCACCTATAATAAAACAGCATTCTGAACTCCACCAATGATGGAGTTGAACCAAACTTGGCACACAGAACTCCCATGACCAACAGAAAACACTGGAAGGGTTTTGTGAGCATTGACCTTGAGTTTGGGAGTTGTAGTTCACCTATACCCAGAGGAGTGCTGTGGATTCATGCAATGATGGATCTGGACCAAACTTGGCACGAATACTCAGTATGCCCAAATGTGAACACTGGTGGAGTCTGGGGAAAATAGATCTTGACATTTGGGAGTTGTAGTTGTTGGGATTTATAGTTCGCCTAACATCAAAGAGCATTCTGAACTCAACGAACAATAGAATTGGGTCAAACTTCCCACACAGAATCCCAATGACAAACAGAAAATACTATGTGTTAAAGGCGACCCCTTTAACACCCCCTCACGACCCCATCGGGGTCCCGATCCCCAGGTTGAGAAACACTGGTCTATATAAATAAAAATGTAATGTTCGTTTGTGGGATGAACATAACTCAAAAACCACTGGACGAATTGACACCAGATTTGGACACAAGACACCTCTCAGGCCAGCGAGTGACCATCACTCATAAAAACACTGAAAACACAGCAGAAAAGACTTAAAAAGCCAAAAAACAACAAAAAACACATTACAACGCATGCGCAAAACCACATATATACACAAAGACACATACACAAATATATACACACACATATATACATATATAAACACACAAAACACATATACACATTAAAAGGAAACCAGGTCCATTAGTGCACAGGAACCCATGAAGCAAGGAATTGAAAACAGCAGGAACTCTCAAGCAAAGACTTGATACATGAAACATAGAGCACTTAAAAACAAAACCAGCATGAATTAAGTTGTTGACTCGACTGAGACACTAGTCTCCCATAAATCATTATAAACCCCGTTCTAAAGGCCGAGATTGACAAGAAACAGTTTCCCACTATTAGATTTCGGACTGTTAAGAGCATATGATTAGATCTGGGACTGCTCAGAGCTCAGACTCCATTTTAGAATACAGAGACACTATTAGACTTTGGACTGTTAAGAGCACATGATTAGATCTGGGACTGCTACTAAATAGCTACTTGTTGTCTTTCTTTTGTTGTAAACAAGCAGAACACCGGAGATTCTGAAAGTTCTGCCTCTGTTTACTAAAACTTTGCTTTCTGTCCAAGGTTTCACTCTCCTCTCCCTCTGCACCTGGCAAAGCAATCTCAGCATCATTTTCAGGCTGTTAGAATCCTAGAATCAAAGAGTTGGACGAGACCTCCTGGGCCATCATCCAGTCCAACCCCATTCTGCCAAGAAGCAGGAATATTGCATTCAAAGCACCCCTGACAGATGGCCATCCAGCCTCTGTTTCAAAGCTTCCAAAGAAGGAGCCTCCACCACACTCCAGGGCAGAGAGTTCCACTGTTGAACGGCACTCACAATCAGGAAGTTCTTAAAATCCTAGAATCCAAGAGTTGGAAGAGACCTCCTGGGACCTCATCCAGTCCAACCCCATTCTGCCAAGAAGCAGGAATATTGCATTCAAATCACCCCTGACAGATGGCCATCCAGCCTCTGTTTAAAATCTTCCAAAGGAGGAGCCTCCACCACACTCCGGGGCAGAGAGTTCCACTGCTGAACGGCTCTCACAGTCAGGAAGTTCTTCCTCATGTTCAGGTGGAATCTCCTCTCTTGTAGTTTGACGCCATTGTTCCATTGCATCCTAGTCTCCAGGGAAGCAGAAAGGAAGCTCGCTCCCTCCTCCTCCCTGTGGCTTCCTCTCACATATTTACACATGGCTATCATATCTCCTCTCAGCCTTCTCTTCTTCAGGCTAAACATGCCCAGTTCCTTAAGCCGCTCCTCATAGGGCTTGTTCTCCAGGGAAGCAGAAAACAAGCTTGCTCCCTCCTCCTCCCTGTGGCTTCCTCTCACATATTTATCCCTGGCTATCATATCTCCTCTCATCCTTCTCTTCTTCAGGCTAAACATGCCCAGCTCCTTAAGCCGCTCCTCATAGGGCTTGTTCTCCAGACCCTTGTTGCTCTGAGAAAAGCAGTGAAAGGTCTTTCCCAGGAATGTGACCTTGCTCAGGCCTCTCTTAACTCCAGCCCGGGCAGACCCACATCCCCAGGCACATGATCAGGAACATCATCCCCATTCCCAGTATGCATATCAACATGAACATCATTCCCAACATGAAAATAATCATGAGTATCATTTTTTTTCCATGTAATTTTGATGATGTTGCTTGTTGTTTCTGTTTTGGTTTTATTTTCGCTGTAATATGTTGGCCCCGTGTAAGCCGCTCCGAGTCTCCATTGGGGAGATGGTGGTGGGATATAAATAAAGATGATGATGATGATGATTATTACTACTACTAGCCGTCCCCTGCCACATCTTGCTGTGGCCCACTCTGGTGGTCATGGGGACTCTGTGTGGGAGGTTTGGCCCAATTCTGTCTTTGGTGGGGTTCAGAACGCTCTGTGATTGTAGGTAAACTATAAATCCCAGCAACTCCTAAATGTCAAGATTCTATTTTCCCCAAACTCCACCAGTGTTCATATTTGAGCATATTGAGTATTCTTGTAGAATTTGGGCCAGATCCATCATTGTTTGAGTCCACAGTGCTCTCTGGATGTAGGTGAACTACAACTCCCAAACTCAAGGTCAATGCCAACCAAACCTTTCTGGTGTTTTCTGTTGGTCATAGGAGTCCTCTGTGCTAAGTTCGGCCCAATTCCATCATTGGTGGAGTTCAGAATGCTCTTTGAGTGTACGTGTACTATAAATCCCAGCAACTACAACTCCCAAATGACAAAATCAATTTTTTTGAGTGAAGGACATACATTAGGTTGTTAGGTGTCTTGTGTCCAAATTTGATGTCAATTCGTCCAGTGGTTTTTGAGTTCTGTGAATACCACAAACGAACATTACATTTTTATTTATATAGATGATGATGATGATGATGATTATTATTATTATTATTATCATCATCATCATTCCCATCATGAGCATCCGATACAATCACAGGCTGAACAGGTCACCCTAGCAGTTCAAAAACATGCAAATATGAGATCAATCTGCACCGCTTCTGCGGAAAGGTGACGACACTCCATGCAGCCATGCCAGTGTCCACATGACCATGGAGGCGTCTACGGACAATGCCAACTTAGAAATGGAGATGAGCACCACCCACCAGAGTTGGACACGGCTAGACTTAATGTCAGGGAAACCTTTATACCTTTACTACCATCTCCATATTATTTTACTAGCCGTTCCCTGCCACACGTTGCTGTGGCTCACATAGAAGTTCTGTGTGGGAGGTTTGGCCCAATTCTATCGTTGGTGGGGTTCAAAATGCTCTTTGATTGTAGATGAACTATAAATCCCAGTAAATCCAACTCCCAAATGTCAAAGTCTATTTCCCCCAAACTCCATCTGTGCTCATATTTGGGCATATGGAGTATTCGTGCCAAGTTTGGTCGAGATCCATCATGGTTTGAGTCCACAGTGCTCTCTGCATGTAGGTGAACTACATCTCCCAAACTCAGGGTCAATGACCACCAAACCCTTCCAGTATTTTCTGTTGGTCATGGGAGTTCTGTGTGTCAAGTTTGATTCAATCCCATCATTGCTGGAGTTCAGAATACTCTGATTGTATAAATCCCAGTAACTACAACTCCTAAATATCAAGGTGAACTACATCTCCCAAACTCAAGGCCAATGCCCACCAAACCCTTCCTGTATTTTCTGTTGGTCATGGGAGTTCTGTGAGCCAAGTTTGATTCAATCCCATCATTGCTGGAGTTCAGAATACTCTGATTGTATAAATCCCAGTAACTACAACTCCTAAATATCAAGGTGAACTACATCTCCCAAACTCAAGGTCAATGCCCACCAAACCCTTCCAGTATTTTCTGTTGGTCATGGGAGTTCTGTGTGTCAAGTTTGATTCAATCCCATCATTGCTGGAGTTCAGAATACTCTGATTGTATAAATCCCAGTAACTACAACTCCTAAATATCAAGGTGAACTACATCTCCCAAACTCAAGGTCAATGCCCACCAAACCCTTCTAGTGTTATATGTTGGGCATGGGTATTCTGTGTGCCACGTTTGGTTGAATTCCCAGCAACTACAACTCCCAAATGACAAAATAAAAAAAAATGAGTGAAGAACATACATTGGGTTGTTAGGTGTCTTGTGTCCAAATTTGGTGTCATTTGGCCCACTGGTTTTTGAGTTCTGTTAATATCACAAACAAACATGACATTTTTATTTATATAGATAATCATTTTCTATCATTATTACAGACTCTTTTTCTAAAGTACGCGCATTCCATATATATATATATATATTTCTTTCCATTTTGCAATATGCTAACCGAGTCCTCTCTCTCCGCAGCGGTGTCCCAGCCAATGCCGACCGACTGCAGCCCTTCCTTGCAGGCGCCTTCGCCTGGCCACCGCATGCTGCCGCCTGCGCAGGGCATCCTGCAGAACGCCTTGGGGCCCGGCATCTCCTCGCCCGCCGTGAACCAGAGCGGAGGCCCGATGGTGATGATGCCACACAACCCCGGGAAGCCGCCGGCGATGTTCCCCTCCAGTTCCGATTTTGGTCTCCCGCTCCGGCCGAGCCAAAACTCCCTTGGCATCAATTCCGGGTGCCAAACGGTCCACAGCCACCCGGCAGCCCGGCCGGGGATGCCGTTGTCCGGCTTTGCTGCCGACCCCTTGGCGAGCCACCCTTCCGCCCAGCAGCACTTGCGGCAGCCGGCGGTGCCGAGGATCCCGAACGTCTACTCCAGCTCCTCCGCTCAGATGTGGACCACCCCGACGGGGGTCCCTCGGATGCCGAACCAGAACCAGATGGAGGGCAACATGCAGCAGTTCTCCGGCAACCCTCTCTTCGCAAAGCAGAACCTCGCAAGGCCCGGCATCCCCGGCCAACCGTTTCCCCACCCGCCGCCAAATCAGATTGCTCCGGGCGTCCAAGCCAGGCAGATACAGAAGGTCAACTTGGGGCAGCCCGGCCAAAACTTGGGCCCTCTGAACAACCAGAACCTCCGGCACAGTTTAACCCGAGGGCCTTTGCCGGCTGCCATGAACGCCATGAAGCCTATGCCGCAGGGCGTGGTGCCCGGCTTCAGCCCGCTCAACCCCGCTCCGCCGGTGGGCTTGCCCAATTATCCCGGCTCGGCCGGACAGTCGTCGGGAGCGTTCGGCAGGATGAGCAGCGCCGCCACCGCCGAGCTGCCTCCGCAATATGACTTCGTCGCCCAGCAAAACCATTCGGTTCTGCCCGGAAACTGCAGCGAAGCCGACTTTATTGACTCGCTCATGAAGAACAGCGGCAGCGGCAGCACCGACGAAGACTGGCTGAACAATTTGACAATGATTGATGACATTTTGGGGCAGCACATCCAAAGCTCTGGGCATGTGTAACTCCGGAGGGAAGCGGGCGGATATGTAAATAGGTGGTCCACAACACGGAAGAATATCACATACACACACACAAAAAACACAACACAAAACCCTCCTCTTCTTTCAGTGTCAAACGAACGAACGTGCCCAACGAATTCTCCTCCCTGTTTTTCAAATGGCTGTGTATATATATTTGAATATTTTGTAAATTATGTTTTCCTAAACATTAAATATGGAAGTATTGAGACTTCTCTGCTGGACTCTTTGTAAATAACTTGTAGACTACTCCCAACTCTTTGTTTTCTCATAGGAACCGGTTTATTACACTCTGTTCTAAATATGCAAATATTATTGCTAGTTTCAGTAATACTGTGTATTACAGCATCCGATATTTTTATGTTTTTGACATAACATATGAATTCGGGGTGTCCCGGAAAACGGAGTCAACAGGAAGCAAGGCTCGCGATCCTCCCTACCTCCTCCCACGAGAACGTTAGCATTATGGTTAAGCAGCTCTACGTGCCAACTACTCTTTTCAACAGCGTTTTTTGCCCAAGGATGCTTTGAGATCGGGCATGGGCCAACTTCGGTCCTCTCTCCAGGAGTTTTGGAGTGCTGGGCCCATAACCAATGTCAGGCTCTGTTGCAAGGAACCTTCCTTTACAGCAGGCATTGGCCAGCTTTGGCCCTCCAGGTGTGTTGGACTTCAACTCCCACAATTCCTAACAGCCTCAGACCCTTTCCTTTTCCACCTCGACTGCTTAAGCTTTGATACTGTAGGGTGGGCATGAGCAAACTTTGGCCTTCCTGGTGTTTTGGACTTTGTGGCTTTATAGTCCTTAAAGGATTGTTTTCTTAAGAGTCAGATCAGGCAACACTGCGTTATTGTGTGGATCTTGGGTCTTTCCTTTTTCCTCCCTAGCTGCTTAAGCTGAGTGCTGGGCCCATAACCAACTTCAGGCTCTGTTGCCTGTGCGGAGAGCAAGGAAGCTTCCTCTACAGCAGGCACAGACCAACTTTGGCCCTCCAGGTGTTTTGGACTTCAACTCCCACAATTCTTAACAGCCTCAGACACCTTGATTTCCCCTCCCAGCCGCTTAAGCTGAGTGCTGGGCCCATAACCAACGTCAGGCTCTGTTGCCTGTGCAGAGTGTAAGGAAGCTTCCTTTACAGCAGGCATAGCCCAACTTCAGCTCTCCAGGTGACTTGGACTTCAACTCCCATAATTCTTAACAACCTCAGACCCCTTGCTTTTCCCTCCCAGCTGCTTAAGCTGAGTGCTGAGCCCATAACCAACATCAGACTGTTGCCTGTGCAAAGTGCAAGGAAGCTTCCTCTGCACCAGGCACAGACCAACTTTGGCCCTCCAGGTCTTTTGGACTTCAACTCCCACAATTCTTAACAGCCTCAGACACCTTGATTTCCCCTCCCAGCCGCTTAAGCTGAGTGCTGGGCTCATAACCAACGTTGCCTGTTTAGAGTGCAAGGAAGCTTCCTCTACAGCAGGCATGGGCCAACTTTGGCCCTCCAGGTGTGTTGCACGTCAACTCCCACAATTCCTAACAGCCTCAGACCCTTTCCTTTCTCCCCTTGACTGCTTAAGCTTTGATACTGTAGGGTGGGCATGAGCAAACTTCGGCCTTCCTGGTGTTTTGGACTTTGTGGCTTTATAGTCCTCAAAGGATTGTTTTCTTAAGAGTCGGATCAGGCAACACTGCGTTATTGTGTGGCTCTTGGGTCTTGTTGCATGTTCACGTCTATGTCTAAGATCTTTGGAAAAGTCTTGCACTCATGCTTAAGCGGCTGAGGGGGGAAAGGAAAGGGCCCGAGGCCAGGAATTGTGGGAGTTGAAGTCCAAAACACCTGGAAGGAGGGCACAAGTTTGCCCATGCCCGGTCTATGGAAGAGCAAACATGTTACTAAGAGAATTTGGGACGATGCCCAGGTTTCTCATGCAACTTCTCTGCACCGGAAAAGCATGCAAGCGCAACAAATATGGGTCTTGTTCCTCGGAGATTGGTTTTTCATCAAGCTTCCTGGTTTGCCCACCTCGGCCACGTATATTGGTATATTGGACAGGTGACGCACTCCTGGCTCCAAAGCGTTTGGGGTCGGCGCTGTCTTCAATCCTCTCCTTGGCCCCAGAGAAGATGTCTATAAACCGCAAATAGCTTAAAACTTTGATGTTTTTTCTGTCCTCTGTATATTTAAAAGTCTGTTTATAAAAGGAAACCCATTATACTGCAAACAACAACTTCTCCTTCTCCTCCTTCTTCTCCTTCTTCAAAAGAGAACTGTTCCTACTTTGTGTAATCCTCTTTTGATAGCCGCGTCACCTTCCATTTGTACGATCACACCCACCTCAAGCACACCCACGTGTTTTCTCCTTCAGACAATAATAAACTGCCAGGGAAAAAATTGCACTCACTGCATGTTCTCATTTTTCCCCTTATTTCTTTTCCTGGTTTTTTTCCCTATAGAAGCAGCAAATTATTTATTTGTTTATTTATGTATTTATTATTCAAACGTATATGCGGCCACTCCCCTGGGGCTCGGAGCAGCTTACAAGAATGGCTAAAATCGAACACAGTTTAAAAACAATTTAAAAACAGCAATATCAGAGATCAAAGGCCGGTTGAAACAGATACGTCTGACATGCCCTGCAGAACGCTGATAAATCCCGCAAGGCACGGACTTCGGGTGGCAGAGTGTTCCAGAGCGATGGTGCCACTGCTGTGAAGGCTCTGCGCCTGGTTGCTGTTAGGCGCAATGTCTTGAGACTGGGAATTTCCAACAAATCTTGGTCCTCAGAACGGAGGGATCTCTGGGGTTGGGAGGGGGTGAGGCGGTCCCTCAGGGACATCGGCCCCAGACCATGGAAGGCCTTCAAGGTGAGTCCCATCCCTTTGAAAGTGATCCGGGGCTCAATGGGTAACCAATGCAGCTGCAGGAAGAGATTGGGGTGATGTGGCATCTCATCGGAATTTCCACCTGAATTTTGTACCAACTTGAGCTTCCAGATCACTGACAGAGGAAGGCCAATGTAGTGGGCGTTACAGTAGTCCAGTCTTGAGATGACCGTGACCTGGACCACCGTAGCGAGGTCGTCCCTGGACAGGGAGGGGGCCAGCTGTCTAGCCTGCTGCAGGAGAAAGAAAGAAGGCGGTTCTGCTCACGGCGGAGAGAGACCTGGGCCTCCATCCTCAGCAGAGGGTCCAAAGGGACTCCCAGACTCTTGACCAACAAGGACGGGCGTAGCGCCTCGCCATCCAGGGTAGGCAGATGGACACTGCCCGGTTGACCCAGCCATAGGATCTCCGTCTTTGCTGGATTCACCCTCCACCTGCTGGCACGCAGCCATCCAGTCACGGCCTCGAAGCACTGATGGAAACAATCGGGTACAGAGTCCGGTCAGCCTTCCATATTCAGCACCAGCTGAGTGTCATCGGCATACGGATAACACTCAAGCCCAAAACCTCAAACCAGCTGAGCAAGTGGTCGCATAGAGATGTGAAACAAGAGAGGGGAGAGAATGGCCCCCTGAGGAGGAACCCCACAAGAGAGAGGGGGGGACCTCTCCACTCTCTGTCCACGGTTGTGAAGGAAGGAGGGGAGCCAGTTTAAAGCTCTCCCCCTGACTCACTCCAGCAACAGCAAAGCGGTGGGTCAGAAGATGGTGGTCGACTGTGTCCAATGCTGCTGTGAGATCCAATAACACAAGCAGCGCTGACCCGCCCTGGTCAAGCTGGCATCGAAGGCGCGGAAGCCTTCCCCAGCGAAATTAAACATATATATATAGTAAGATCGTCTTCCAAGATCATATAGAAATATATTTGTATCTATCATATCTGCAACCTTGATTTGAATGAATTTATGCACACACAGAGGCATCTATTGTTTTGGAAAAAAGCAAAGCACACTCTAGGGAAGATGCTGTGGTCAACGTCTGCTGGAAGGTCATCTCTCTAGAAATCTCTCGGTCCTGCAATACAACTTTATGGAGGACCTGGAGATTTCTAGAGAGGTGTTCTCTCTATGATTCTATTGGAGAACACAGAAATGCTGGACCACTCTCACAACCACCATCTCAGGCTACACAGAGAAGCCATTGAAATCCACAAACATGTGGACAATGTCAACAGAAAGGAGGAAACCATGAAAATTAGCAAAACCTGGCTACCAGTATTTAAAAACTCTAAAATTGCAACAGCACAACAACAGAGGGGAAACAATCAGGGACAGCTAATCACCTCTCAGGAAAAGATTGCCCCAAGCACTGCCAGGCCATTATATGCTAATCATCGTGGTCAGTTGAAACATTCCCACCTAGCTCCAACAGACAAGAGTTCTTTGTCCCACCGTGGTCATTCCACAGATCCATTCCTTGTATTGTTGAAGGCTTTCGTGGTCAGAAGCAATGGGTTGTTGTAGGTTTTTTTCTGTCTATATGGCCATGTTCTAAAGGCATTCTCTCCTGACGTTTCGCCTGCATCTATGGGAAGCATCTTCAGAGGTAGTGAGGTCTGTTGGAACTAGGAAAAAGGGTTTATATATCTGTGGATACATAATATTGTATATATAATCTGGTTACCTATATTAAAAAACTCTAAAATTACAACAGCAAAACAACAGAGAGGAAACAATCAGGCACATCTAATCACCTCTCAGGAAAAGATTGCCCAGGCACTGCCAGGCCATCAAATGCTAATCAAGGTGCTCAGTTGAAACATTCCCACCTACCTCCAGCAGACGAGAGTTCTTTGTCCCACCCTGGTCATCATTCCACAGATATATAAAATCCTTTTTCTTGGTCTAACAGACCTCCCTACCTCTGAGGATGCTTGCCATAGATGCAGGCGAAACGTCAGGAGAGAATGCTAGAGGCACTGCCAGGCCATCCAATGGTAATGAAGGTGGGGAGTTGAAACATTCCCACCTAGCTCCAGAAGACAAGAGTCCTTTGCCGCACCCTGGTCATTATTCCACAGATATATAAACCCAATTTTCCTATTTCCAACAGACCTCACTACCTCTGAGGATGCTTGCCATAGATGTAGGCAAAACGTCAGGAGAAAATGCTTCTAGCACATGGACATATAGCCCGAAAAGACCTACAACAACCCAGAGAGGAAACAATCAGGGACATCTAATCACCTCTCAACAAAAGTTTGCCCCAGGCACTGTCCGGCCATTATATGCTAATCAAGGTGGTCAGTTGAAACATTCACCCCTAGCTCTAGCAGGGAAGAGTCCTTTGTCCCACCCTGGACATCATTCCACAGATATATAAACCCTTTTTCCTACTTCCAACAGACCTCACTACCTCTGAGGATGCTTGCCACAGATGCAGGCGAAACGTCAGGAGAGAATGCCTCTAGACCATGGCCATAGAGCCTGGAAAAAACCTACAACAACCCATTGTTTACATGTTTTGAGCGCCCCGCCCACCAGTGGGCGGAGCTGGGCGGCGCTGCTCCAAAGGCGGAAGCGCTCTCGCTTTTGGGATTGGGCCAGCCAAAGGAGGCGGGGCGTGACGTGCGGACTACACTTCCCGGCAGCCTCCGCGCCGTCATTTCCTCTTTCCGCCGGAAGCCTCAGTGGTTCCCGGTCGGCGGGGGTCACGTGACGGCGGAGGAGGAGGAGGAGGGCGCAGCCGCCACGGCCCGGTGAGTGGAGTGGAGTGAGTGGAAGGAAGGAAGGATTATTATCTCCCTATGAGTCTGTCTATTCCTTTCGTTTGTCTCTCGGAGGATGCGAAGCCGAGGCCTGTGAGACTCCCTCAGGCCCAAAGTGTAGGCCTCAAGGCGCCTCACCACAACAACAACTACCCTATTCTATTACTACTACTACTAATCTTGTTTCTATAATAATAATAATTATTATTATTATTATTTTCTACTGACTCCACCTTCAGCCTGCCCTGCTTCACAGAGAGGTGGTTCTGAGGGGTTGGTTGTTATGGGTTGTTATTGTTAGTAGGAAGAACTTCCTGACTGGAAGGAGAGATGTTCACCAGTGGAACTCTCTGCCTCAGAGTGTGGTGGGGGCTCCTCGTTGGTTGTTATAGGTTGATAGTTAGTAGGAAGAACTTCCTGACTGGAAGGAGAGATGTGCACCAGTGGAACTCTCTGCCTCAGAGTGTGGTGGAGGCTCCTCTTTTGGAGGCTTTTAAGCAGAGGCTGGGTGGCCATTATTATTATTATTAGTTTATGATTATGATTATTATCTGTCCTGGGTGCTTTGAATGCAATATTCCTGCTTCTTGGCAGAATGGGGTTGGACTGGAGGATGGCCCAGGAGATCTCTTCCAACTCTAGGGTTCTATTACTTAATTACTTATATTTTTAGTCTGCCTTTCTCCCAAAATAAGGCCCCTAGGTGGCTAACAACTGCTTTTGTTGTTGTTGTTGTTAGAAACATAACAGGGAAGTCATGCTCCCCATGCTCTATTCTGTCTTGGTTAGACCATACCTGGAATATTGTGTCCAGTTCTGGGCACAATTGAAGGGAGATGTTGACTCTAAGCTGGAATGTGTCCAGAGGAGCACGACTCAAAGGATCAAGGGTCTGGAGAACAAGCCCTATGAGGAGCGGCTTAAAGAGCTGGGCATGTTTAGCCTTCAGAAGAGAAGGCAGAGAGGAGACATAAGTATGTGAGGGGAAGTCCTAGGGAGGAGGAGGGAGCAAGCCTTGTTTTCTGCTTCCCTGGAGACTAGGACACAATAAAACAAGGGCTTCAAACTACAGGAAAAGAAATTCCACCTGAACATGAGGAAGAACTTCCTTATTGTGAGAGCTGTTCAGCAGTGGAACTCTCTGCCCTGGAGTGTGGTGGAGGCTCCTTCTTTGGAGGCTTTGGAACAGAGGCTGGATGGTGCTTTGAATGCAATATTCCTGCTTCTTGGCAGAATGGGGTTGGACTGGATGATGGCCCATCAGGTCTCTTCCAACTCTAGGATTCTATTACTTAATTACTTTTATTTTTAGTCTGCCTTTCTCCCAAAATAAGGCCCTAGAATTATTATTATTATGTTACTGTCACAAAAGCACAGTATGTCACAGCAAACGAGATCTCTCTGCTGGATTTCGTATCCCAAAATCTCAAGTCGAACCCTTCCCAAATGTCTAGGACTGTGTGATGTATTTTTGAATGATGCACACAGATCCAAATCAGGTGGCCTTTTGCAGTTGAGAGATTGTGATTTTGTTGATGCTGATTGTTTCCAAATGCCAGCTGAGATCTTTTGGCACGGCACCCAGTGCGCCCATTATGACCACTGGGACCACCTGGACTGGTTAATGCCACATTATTATTATTAGAAACACAACTTGTCTGAGTCCAGAGCAGACAAGATCACTCTGCTGGCTGTTGTATTGGATCACGCTTTGGACCCTTCCCAAGTGTCTAGGACGGTGTGATGTATCGGCGAAGAATCCCAGATCCCAGTAAGGTGGCCTTTTGCAGCTGGCAGGTGGTAATCTTGTTAGCGCCAATTGTGTTTAAGTGCAGGCCAAGGTCTTGAGGCTAACATAACTCAAAAACCACTGGATGAATTGACACCAAATTTGGACACCAAACAACTCTCAGGCCACTCATGAAAACACTGAAAAACACAGCAGTAGAGACTTAGAAAGCCCCCCCCCCCCCAAAAAAAATACAGTACAACGCATGTGCAAAACCACATATATACGCAAACACACATAAATACACATGCACACAAATATATACACACACATATACACTCACAAACACATATACACAGACCGGGCCACTGCAACTCGTGGCAGGGGACGGCTAGTATTATATATTACTACATTGTACTATACCATTATATTGTAATATTATTAGTAATATTACATGTATAGAAATAAAAATGTAATGTTCGTTTGTGGGATTAATGGAACTCAAAAACCACTGGACGAACTGACACCAAATTTGGACACAAGACACCTAACAAACCAATGTATGTCCTTCACTCAAAAAAAATATTTTGTAATTTGGGAGTTGGAGTTGCTGGGATTTATAGTTCACCTACAATCAAAGAGCATTCCGAACCCCACGAACAATAGAATTGGGCCAAACTTGGGACACAGTTCTCCCATGATCAACAGAAAATACTGGAAGGGATTGGTGGGCAATGTCCTTTGGTTTTGGAGTTGTAGTTTACCTACATCCAGAGAGCACTGTGGACTCAAACAATGATGGATCTGGACCAAACTCTACACGAATACTCAATATGCTCAAATGTAAACACTGGTGGAGTTGTAGTTCACCTACAATCACAGAGCATTCTGAAAACCACCAACGATAGAATTGGGCCAAACTTCCATGACCACCAGAGTTGGCCACAGCAATGTGCGGCAGGGGACGGCTAGTATTATATATTACTACATTGTACTATACCATTATATTGTAATATTATTGGTAATATAAGATATAATGTTGTAGTATTAGTAGTATTGCTGTATTGTATTACATTATATAAATATTATATGTATAGTAAAGGTAAAGGTAGTCCCCTGACATTAAGTCCAGTCATGTCTGACTCTGGGGTGTGGTGCTCATCTCCATTTCTAAGCCGAAGAGCCAGCGTTGTCCGTAGACACCTCCAAGGTCATGTGGCCGGCATGACTGCATGGAGCGCCCTTACCTCCCCGCTGGAGCAGTACCTATTGATCTACTCACATTTGCATGTTTTCGAACTGCTAGGTTGGCAGAAGCTAGGGCTGACAGCGGAAGCTCACACCGCTCCCCGGAATCGAACCTGCGACCTTTCGATCAACAAGCTCAGCAGCTCAGTGCTTTAACCCACTGCGCCACCATATTGTATTGTTAGTAAAGCACAGGAGACAAGATGGAACTGTCTTCCGCCCCCCTCTCTCTTCACACTTTAGAGTTCTCTGCCCAAAAATGCTGGTGCCTGGCTAGACTCCAGTTCTAGTGGTGCCAAAGTGTGTTAATCTGATGGTGGAGATGCATCCTGTGAGTCCCTTCCTTTCTTTCTCCCTGTGGGCATCTTCAGACTCAGAAAGAAAGAGGAACTAAGTCCAAATCCTCCTCCTACTTGCACCCTCGCCCTCCTGCTTGTTTGCCTATATTTTATTTTAACGTATTTATATTTAACGCACACACGCCTTTCTCTGCCTCTGCCTTGGAGATGAATGTTCTCCATATATAGTCTCTCCTGCGATCATCTTTTGGATGTCCTTTAGTTCACACCCACATCAGCATATTGGTGTGATTTCCCTCTCCCTCCCTGCCCTGCGTCATTTTAGTATTTTTGCTCACCCAAAGTCGCTTAGTTTCGGTACTCTGTATTCTTCCGCACCGTTTCTATTCTGAGATTCTCATGGTTTTCATCTGCATTATTGCATATTTACATTAACACCATATTCCCCTTCTTCCTTATGAAGCTAACATAGGAATGTATTGTACTGTGATTTCCATTTATTTACGTTATTTTGTGCTTTCAACACGAAATAACGTAAGTACTGTATATACTCGAGTATAAGCCTAGTTTTTCAGCCCCCTTTTTAGGCTGAAAAATCTCCCCTCAGCTTATACTCGAGTCAAAGTTATTTACTATTTTACTCTGTTATTAGTATTATTTTTATTACATTTATTATTTTACTCTATTTATTATTATTATTACACTAGCCGTCCCCTGCCACGCATTACTGTGGCCCACGTGGGGGTTCTGTGTGGGAAGTTCAGCCCAATTCTATCATTGGTGGGGTTCAGAATGCTCTGTGATTGAAGGTGAACTGTAAATCCCAGCAACTTCAACTCACAAATGTCAAGATTCTAT
The DNA here is from genome assembly GCF_037176765.1 of Anolis sagrei. NCBI lineage: Eukaryota > Metazoa > Chordata > Lepidosauria > Squamata > Anolidae > Anolis > Anolis sagrei. The sequence goes on along the minus strand of NC_090030.1, from coordinate 36,038,305 downwards.
TTTCCCCAAACTGCACCAGTGTTCCCATTGGGGCATATTGAGTATTCGTGTAGAGTTTGGTCCAGATCCATAATTGTTTGAGTCCACAGTGATCTCTGGATGTAGGTGAACTACTGCAATGCGCTCCCGTGAGATTCCTTCCCAGGTAATAATCCTCAGAGCTCGGGATGCTTCCCTGTTCTTAAGGTGAAAGGCACATGTCTGTGTTTTAGATGGATTAGGGATCAGCTGGTTTTCCCTGTAATAGGCAGTAAGAGCACCTAGAGCTTCGGAGAGCTTCTGTTCAACCATCTCAAAGCTCCCTGCTTGAGCAGTGATGGCACGATCATCAGCATAGATGGAGCTCTCTGTCCCTTCTGGCAGTGGCTGATCATTTGTGTAGATGTGGAACATGGATGGAGCAAGCACGCTCCCCTGAGTTAGGCTGTTCTTCTGTTTCCGCCCTCTGCTTCTCTGGCCCTGGAACTCCACAAAAAAGCTCCTGTTTTGTAGCAGGTTTCCTATGAGGCGGGTGAGATGGTTGTCCTTTGTGAGATTATATATATGATATATGGGTAGGGATCAGCTGGTTTTCCCTGCAATAGGCAGTAAGACCACCTAGAGCTTCGGAGAGCTTCTGTTCTACCATCTCAAAGCTCCCTGCTTGAGCAGTGATGGCACGATCATCAGCATAGATGAAGCTCTCTGTCCCTTCTGGCAGTGGCTGGTCATTTGTGTAGATGTTGAACATGGATGGAGCAAGCACGCTCCCCTGAGTTAGGCTGTTCTTCTGTTTCCGCCCTCTGCTTCTCTGGCCCTGGAACTCCACAAAAAAGCTCCTGTTTTGTAGCAGGTTTCCTATGAGGCGGGTGAGATGGTTGTCCTTTGTGAGATTATATATATGATATATGGGTAGGGATCAGCTGGTTTTCCCTGCAATAGGCAGTAAGACCACCTAGAGCTTCGGAGAGCTTCTGTTCTACCATCTCAAAGCTCCCTGCTTGAGCAGTGATGGCACGATCATCAGCATAGATGAAGCTCTCTGTCCCTTCTGGCAGTGGCTGGTCATTTGTGTAGATGTTGAACATGGATGGAGCAAGCACGCTCCCCTGAGGCAGGCTGTTCTTCTGTTTCCGCCCTCTGCTTCTCTGGCCCTGGAACTCCACAAAAAAGCTCCTGTTTTGTAGCAGGTTTCCTATGAGGCGGGTGAGGTGGTCGTCCTTGGTGATACTATACATTTGTCTCAGGAGGAGGCGGTGGTGGTGGTTCACAGTATCATAAGCTGGGACAGGTCTATGAAGACATCTCCTGTGATCTGCTGCCTTTCAGAGCCATCTTCGATGTGCTGAGACAGGTTCAACACTTCACCATGATTTATCTACACAAATGACCAGCCACTGCCAGAAGGGACAGAGAGTTTCATCTATGCTGATGATCCTGCCATTACTGCTCAAGCAGGGAGCTTTGAGATGGTAGAACAGAAGCTCTCCGAAGCTCTAGGTGCTCTTACTGCCTATTGCAGGGGAAACCAGCTGATCCCTAATCCATCTAAAACACAGACATGTGCCTTTCACCTTAAGAACAGACAAGCATCCCGAGCTCTGAGGATTACCTGGGAAGGAATCCCACTGGAGCATTGCAGCGCACCCAAATACCTGGGAGTCACTTTGGACCGTGCTCTGACCTACAAGAAGCACTGCCTGAACATCAAACAAAAAGTGGGCGCTAGAAACAACATCATACGAAAGCTGACTGGCACAACCTGGGGATCACAACCAGACACAGTGAAGACATCTGCCCTTGCGCTATGCTACTCTGCTGCTGAGTTTGCATGCCCAGTGTGGAACATATCTCATCACACTAAAACAGTGGATGTGGCTCTTAATGAGACATGCCGCATTATCACGGGGTGTCTGCGCCCTACACCACTGGAGAAATTTCACTGCTTAGCCGGTATTGCACCACCTGACATCCGCCGGGAAGTAGCAGCCAATAGTGAAAGGACCAAGGCAGAGACATCTCCAGCTCATCCCCTGTTTGGGTATCAGTCAGCACGTCAACGACTTAAATCAAGGCATAGTTTTCTTAGATCTACAGAGACACTCGCTGGAACACCCCAGCAAGCGAGAGTCCAAAAGTGGCAGGCCCAAACCCAGCACCTCAATTCATGGGTGATACCAGATGAGAGACTCCCCCCTGGGCACACAGAAGACTGGGCAACTTGGAAGGCATTGAACAGACTGCGCTCTGGCACCACGAGATGCAGAGCCAATCTTAAGAAATGGGGCTACAGGGTGGAATCCTCGGCATGCGAGTGCGGAGAAGAACAAACCACTGACCACCTGCTGCAATGCACCCTGAGCCCTGCCACATGATACACGATGGAGGACCTTCTTGCGGCAACCCCAGAGGCACTCCAAGTGGCCAGATACTGGTCCAAGGACATTTAACCAAATACCAAATTTACAAAATCTGTGTGGTTTTTTTTTCTTTTCTTTTCTTTTCTTTTTAATCTCTGTGTTTGTTTTGCTCTGTTAGAATTGTAATACAATGGTTGCTGATGACGCGATAAATAAATAAATAAATAAATATAGGAGTGAGCCCATGTCACTTCACAGAGGGTGCCAGTGACCAATAGTTTCCTAAAATATTTATATGATGAGTCTTTGGTTCTTTTGGTTCAGGGTAACTTTCACAGAGTTCTCTCTGGTGGAGATCCCATCTGCATGGATTTCTGCTGAAACTCAAGGATTCCGGAAGTGCCTGGGCCTCCTCTTTTACAGCCAGATGTGTACTTTGTCACTCTTCCACACAAGAATGTGGGGTTTGTTTTTTTTTTTCACGCTGCAAAAATGCAGCCTGAGCGTAATCTTGGAGGCCTTGGTCTGAAAGAGTTCACGAATCCAAGGTTAGAAGAGTTAGAGGTCTAACTTCCGGCTCTTTGTAGTTCTCTAAAGTGGTGTTTCTTCGAGAATGTGACTAGATATTCTGAAATGTTGTGGACGGGTGGGCAACACACTAGGAGTATTTTATACAACGAAGACGGAGTGCAAGAATTGTCCCATAATCGAATGGAGGGGTTGCAATGCTCTTTTGGCGTGTGTGTGTGTGTGTTTGTATGCTGGGCTTGCTGAAGTATTTTTCCATCAAGCCTTGCAGAATTTCTTGAGACAACAAGCCTTGCACAATTTCTTGAGTATTTATTTATTTATTTATTTATTTATTTCTGGTACTTTTACCCCGCCCTTCTCAACTCAGGGCGGCTTATAGAATCCTAGAATCAAAGAGTGGGAAGAGACCTCCTGGGCCATCATCCAGTCCAACCCCATTCTGCCAAGAAGCAGGAATATTGCATTCAAATCACCCCTGACAGATGGCCATCCAGCCTCTGCTTAAAAGCTTCCAAAGAAGGAGCCTCCACCACACTCCGGGGCAGAGAGTTCCACTGCTGAACAACTCTAACATAGAATCCTAGAGTTGGAAGAGACCTCCTGGGCCCTCATCCAGTCCAACCCCATTCTGCCAAGAAGCAGGAATATTGCATTCAAATCACCCCTGACAGATGGCCATCCAGCCTCTGCTTAAAAGCTTCCAAAGAAGGAGCCTCCACCACACTCCCTCCGGGGCAGAGAGTTCCACTGCTGAACGGCTCTCACAGTCAGGAAGTTCTTCCTCGTGTTCAGATGGAATCTCCTCTCTTGTAGTTTGAAGCCATTGTTCTGCGTCCTAGTCTCCAAGGAAACAGAAAACAAGCTTGCTCCCTCTTCCTCCCTGTCGCTTCCTCTCACCTATTTATCCATGACTATCTTATCCCCTCTCAGCCTTCTCTTCTTCAGGCTAAACATGCCCAGCTCCTTAAGCCGCTCCTCATAGGGCTTGTTCTCCAGACCCTTGATCATTTTAGTCGCCCTCCTCTGGACACATTCCAGCTTGTCAATATCTCTCTTGAATTGTGGTGCCCAGAATTGGACACAACATTCCAGATGTGGTCTAACCAAAGCAGATTTCTAATTCAATAGCAATTTATATATATATATAAATGCTCTGTGCATAATGAGTACCTTAAAAAGAAAAGAACCAATGAGCGAAATCACACCAAATTTGGCAACCAAACGTCTCTCAACACAAGGAGTGACCATCAGTCAAAAAATTATGATGTTGTCATTTGGGACTTGTAGTTGCTGGGATTTATAGTTCACCTACGATTGAAGAGCATTCTGAACTCCACCAACAATGGAATCGAAAAATTTGGTGTCAATTTGTCCAGTGGTTTCTGAGTTCTGTTAATCCTACAAACGAACATTACATTTTTATTTATATAGACTAGCCATCCCCTGCCACGCGTTGCTGTGGCCCACATGGGGGTTCTGTGTGGGAGGTTTGGCCCAATTCTATCGTTGGTGGAGTTCAGAATGCTCTGTGATTGTAGGTCAGTGGTTCTCGACCTGTGTTTTGGCCAACAACTCCCAGAAATCCCAGCCAGTTTACTAGCTGTTAGGAGTTCTGGTTGTTGAAGGCCAAAAACATCTGGGGACCCCAGGTTGAGAACCACTGTTGTAGGTGAACTATAAATCCCAGCAACTACAACTCCCAAATGACAAAATCAATTTTTTGAGTGAAGGATATACATTGGGTTGTTAGGTCCAAATTTGTCCAAATTTGGTGTCAATTCGTCCAGTGGTTTCTGAGTTCTGTTAATCCCACAAACGAGCATTATATTTTTTATTTATATAGATTATTATTATTATTATATTGTCTCTCGGGTCATTTTGCTCCCCAGTTCACGATCGCTGGGAGAGTTGTCGTCCAGAGGCAGAGGGCAGTGTCATCCTGAAAGAACGGAGGAAGACGTTATCGAGGCCCCATTGCACACATTTTAACCCCTTTGCCAACAATACAATTTTCGATTTCTTGCTTTATGGTCCTACAATGAAGGGGACGAGAGACAGGGCCTTCTCAGTGGTGGCCCCTCGGCTGTGGAATGCCCTTCCTACAGAAGTTAGATCAGCCCCCTCCCTGTTAGCATTTCGGAGGAAAGTGAAGACCTGGTTGTTCGAGCGGGCATTTAAATAGGCAGCGTAACGAATATAGGAATGTCGAGCAATTGGATGATGAGACTGGATCTTGATTCTAACTATGAGACGATAATGAGGTGTTTTATTGATTTATATTGATTGTTTATTATCCTACTGTTTTAATTGTTTTTAACTGTTTTATGGTGTCTTAAGCATTGAATTTTGCTATAGTGAACTGCTCTGAGTCGCCCCAGGGCTGAGAAGAGCGGTATACAAATGTAGTAAACAAACAAACAAACACATTGTTTTGACAGGTTGAATTTGATGCCTATTCGAGAATCTTGCTTCAGAGATGGTGCCAGGCTCCTTGTGCACCTTTTAATGTTGAAGTGGCTGTGATCCTCATCATTACATCCCTCACAGCACCCCAAAACTGTTCAGCAGTGGAACTCTCTGCCGTGGAGTGTGGTGGAGGCTCCTTCTTTGGAAGCTGTTAAACAGAGGCTGGGTGGCCATCTGTCAGGGGTGCTTTGAATGCAATTTCCTTGCTTTTTGGGAAAATGGGGTTGCACTGTATGGCCCGTAAGGTCTCTTCCAACTCTAGGATTCTATGAAAATTATCATTTTATATATTTTCGGTCCCATATTCGGTCCCGGGATTGTGGCGCAGCTGGCTGAGTGTCAGCTGCATTAAGATCACTCTGACCAAAAAGGTCATGAGTTCGAAGCCAGCCCGGGTTGGAGTGGGTTTCCAACCAATTGTGTGTAGCCTGTTGTCGACCTTTGCAACCCGAAAGACAGTTGCATCTGTCAAGTAGGAAAATTAGGTACCACTTTAAAGTGGTGGGGAGGCTAAATTAACTGATTTATGAGGCCATAAAGAAGACTCCAGCAAAGCATTCCAGCGGGGAAGCATGCGGGGAATGTGGAAGTGCTTCATCAGCGTCGCAGATGGACGAGGAAAGCGACAGCTCCCCTGGCGGCCAGAAACGAGTTAAATAGCCTCTCTGTATGTCTGTATATGTTTGTATGTCTAAAATTGGCATTGAATGTTTGCCATATATGTGAACACTGTAATCCGCCCTGAGTCCCCTGCGGGGTGAGGAGAAGGGCAGAATATAAATGCTGCAAATAAAATAATAATAAATAAATATTGGAACTGCAGTCTTAGTTTGGCAAATATAATTGGTGTTCAGACAAAGTTTTAGGGAGCTCAGGAATTGTATGCTTTTTGGGCTATATGGCCATGTTTGAGAAGCATTCTCTCCTGACGTTTCGCCTGCATCTATGGCAAGCATCCTCTGGATGCTTGCCATAGATGCAGGCGAAACGTCAGGAGAGAATGCTTCTCGAACATAGCCATATAGCCCCAAAAACCTACAACAACCCAGTGATTCCAGCCACGAAAGCCTTCGACAACACATAGCTCAGGAATTCTTTGGAAAACTTTGCCGTCAAGGATCTTTCCTGCCAATGTTGACCTTTGTTCCGGCTTGTGTAAATCAAGAAACAGCTGACTCTCTTCCAACTTAGGTTGGAGGAATGACATTTAGGTATCACCATAGAATATATATATATATATATATATATATATATATATATATATATGAGATTTAGTAAAATCTTGGTTACCTAAATATGTCCTGCTGACTTTGTGTGTCAAGAAAGAGATATTACTGATTCTGGTAGTAGTGGTTTGTTGTTGTCGTTAATGTCATTTATGTTCTGCTCTGAATATCTATAGAAATAAAAATGTAATGTTTGTTTGTGGGATTAACAGAACTCAAAAACCACTGGGTGAATTGACACCAAATTTGGGCACAAGACACCTAACAACCCAATGTATGTCCTTCACTCAAAAAAAATTGATTTTGTCATTTGGGAGTTGTAGTTGCTGGGATTTATAGTTCACCTACAATCACAGAGCATTCTGAACCCCACCAATGATGGACTTGAACCAAATTTGGCACACAGTTCTCCCATGAACAACGGAAAATACTGGAAGGGTTTGGTGGGGAGTGTACTTTGGTTTTGGAGTTGTAGTTCACCTACATCCAGAGAGCACTGTGGACTCAAACAATGATGGATCTGGACCTAACTCTACATGAGGACACAATATGCTCAAATGTGAACACTGGTGGAGTTTGGGGAAAATAGAATCTTGACATTTGGGAGTTGTAGTTGCTGGGATTTATAGTTCACCTAGAATCACAGAGCATTCAGAACCCCACCAATGATGGAATTAAACCAAACTTGGCACACAGGACTCCCCTGACCAACAGAAAACACTAGAAGGGTTTGGTGGGCATTGACCTTGAGTTTTGGAGTTGTAGTTCACCTACCTCCCACACAGAACTCCCATGTGTGCCACAGCAACATGTGGCAGGCGACGGCCATTATATCTATATAAATAAAAATGTAATGTTCGTTTGTGGGATTAACAGAACTCAAAAGCCACGAGACGAATTGACACCAAATTTGGAGACAAGACCCCTATCAGGCCAACGAGTGACCATCACTCATAAAAACACTGAAAAACACAGCAGAAGGGACTTAAAATGCAAAAAAAAAATAATGCATTACAATGCATGCACAAAACCACATAGATATGCAAACACACATATATACACATATACACAAATAGATGCACACACATATATATACACACACTAAAAATACATATACACAGACTGGGCCACAGCAACGGGTGGCAGGGGATGGCTCCTCGTATATAAAATTATTTATTTATTTATTTAAAAGTTTTGTATACCAACCATCTCACTTCTCTTGAGGGACTCAGACCAGTTTCCAACCATAAAATCACATACAGTCAGTAAAACAACATAATTCATATTACAATAACACATTAAAACAGCAAATATATTCAATAACTACAATGGTCAGTCGTCATACTAAAATCGATTGTACATCATCCTCCATCCATATCTATATCTGGCTCACTCGTCGAATGCCTGTCTCCATAACCACGTCTTTACCTGTTTCCTGAATGTCAGGATAGAAGGGGCGGATCTGATCTCCAGTGGGAGAGAGTTCCAGAGTCGCGGGGCCACCACCGAAAAGGCCCTGTCCCTCGTCCCCACCAGAGGCCGGTGGGACCGAGAGCAGGGCCCCTCCAGACGATCTTAATAATCTTGATGGTTCATAGGGGAGAATATGTTCGGAGAGGTAAACAGGGCCGGAGTCGTTTAGGGCTTTATAGGTTAACACCAGCACTTTGAATTGTGCTCGGAAGCGAATTGGCAGCCAGTGGAGCTGGTGTAGCAGTGGAAGGCGCAGGTTCGCAGCTTGGGTGTGATCCTGGATTCATCGCTGAGCCTGGAGCCCCAGGTCTCGGCGGTGACCAGGAGAGCATTTGCACAGCTTAGGCTCGTGCGCCAGCTGCGCCCGTACCTCGGGAAGTCTGACTTGGCCACGGTAGTCCACGCTCTGGTTACATCCCGTTTAGACTACTGCAACGCTCTCTACGTGGGGTTGCCTTTGAAGGCGGCCTGGAAGCTCCAACTGGTCCAACGGGTGGCAGCCATGATACTAACAGGAGCAGAGCGCAGGGAGCATACAACTCCTCTGCTGCACCAACTCCACTGGCTGCCGATCTGCTACCGGGCTCAATTCAAGGTGCTGGCATTGGCCTATAAAGCCCTAAACGGTTCTGGCCCAAGATACCTAACTGACCGCCTCTCGGCCTATGAACCCACGAGGACGTTGAGATCTTCCGGGGAGGCCCTGCTCTCGATTCCGCCTGCATCACAGGCACGGCTGGCGGGGACGAGAGAGAGGGCCTTCTCGGTGGTGGCTCCTCGGCTGTGGAGCACCCTTCCCGTGGACATCAGGCTAGCCCCCTCCCTGTTGACTTTCCGCAGGAAGTTAAAGACCTGGTTGTTGAAGAAGGCATTTGATCAAGAAGTGCAATGACTGGTAATTTGACCATAGGAATGGAATAACGGAAATGATATCGGATTGTGGGTTTGACGATGAGACGATTCGGAATGTAGTAGAAATTTGGTTGTAATGTTGATTTTTTTTATAAGATGTTTTTTGATAATGATGAATTGTGGATTATTTTGCCCTATGGTATGTAATTTGCACTTGTTTTTTTCATTTTGTACACCGCAATGAGTCGCCCTAGGGCTGAGAATTGTGGTATATAAGCACAGTAAATAAATAAATGAATGAATGAATGAATGAATGAATGAATGGTGTGCTCCCTGTACCCAGCACCCATTAGTAGTCTGGCTGCCGAGCATTGGACGAGCTGCAGCTTCCGGGCAGTCTTCAGAGGAAACCCCAGAATATCGACTTCGGTTGAGGACTAAGTTTTGTCATCTTGAGGATTCCTTTTTTCCTTCCTTCCTCCAACTTGCATCCTTCTGAAAAGGCCCCTCTTAGTACGATGTCTTCATGGCCCTTTGAGTGGGTCTCCCCTCGCCTTAATCCCAGGGAATACAGTGGATGCAATGCGTAAAATGTGCAGAGTTTTTTGAGGTGTTCCAAAAATGCCTCCTGGTCAGGATCGGCCTGCAGCCCTCTGGGAAAGCAGTTGGAAAGAACAGAAATCTGCTGGTGGGTTTTGCTGCTCCTCTCTCGTTGGATGGCTTCAGCTATTTTAAGACCTTGGCTGGGACATCATTTCAGATTCTGCTGCAGTATCACTTGGGCAGCTTTCCAGAAATAACTTGCATAATCTGTGCTACAGGGAGAAGGAAGTCGGTGTGTGACTCTCCGCGGTGTCAGGATTAGATGTCAGTCTCCGAAGAGGAAAGGCCGTTCCAGGGTGCAGTTTTGCAGTCCTGATTTAGCAGGCAGGTATTATATAGAAACGGGGATGCTGTCCCTTGAGATGTTGTCATCTTTACTATAGGATTTCCCTCAATAGGGGTTTATCTTGCATCGGAGAACATGTTGCTTTGATGTAGAATAACAAAGTAAGGGCTAAAAATAACACAAAAAGAATTTGGCCATAACGTAGCTGACCAAAGCTAGTGTTGTCCTGAGGAGAGTGAATAGGCTGAAGCCAGTTAAGAGTCAGTGGGCCAAAGCTAGTGCCGTCCTGAGGAGGGTGAGTAGGCTGAAGCCTGTTAAGGGTCAGTAGACCAAAGCAAGGGCTAAAAATAACACAAAAATAATTTGGCCGTAACATAGCTGACGAAAGCTAGTGTCGTCCTGAGGAGAGTGAGTAGGCCAAAGCCTATTAGAGTCCGTAGACTAAAGCTAGTGTCATCCTGAGGAGAGTGAGTAGGCTGAAGCCAGTTAAGAGTCACTGGGCCAAAGCTAGTATCATCCTGAGGAGGGTGAGTAGGCTGAAGCCTGTTAAGAGTCAGTGGGCCAAAGCTAGTGTCGTCCTGTGGAGAGTGAGTAGGCTGAAGCCAGTTAAGAGTCAGTAGACCAAAGCTAGTGCCATCCTGAGGAGGGTGAGTAGGCTGAAGCCTGTTAAGAGTCAGTGGGCCAAAGCTAGTGTCGTCCTGTGGAGAGTAAGTAGGCTGAAGCCTGTTAAGAGTCAGTAGACCAAAGCTCGTGTCGTCCTGAGGAGAGTGAGTAGGCCAAAGCCTATTAGAGTCCGTGGACCAAAGCTCGTGTCGTCCTGAGGAGAGTGAGTAGGCCAAAGCTACTCTGTATTTGTTTATGTTTGTGTTATGGAAACCTAGTTCTTGTAAATAGTGCAACCATATTATTGTACTACAAAGAAAAGTCTCCTGTGGAAGAGATAACTTTGGTCTGTGTGTTTTTGTTCTTTTTATCACTTTGGGCTCCTAGTGCTGGATCACGCTCCTGATAAGTTACTCTGATATACATTTATGAGGAGGGTCTTTTGTTAATAAATCCGGTAGTGTTGCAACCCAGAGCAGAAAACGAGACCATGAGATAACAATCCACCACACTTGACTGTGGGGAAAAAACAGTCCCTTTTTATTAATGAAAAATGGTTACAAAATAGAAGAAAATGCAAAGTCAAAAAGCCACAGTAAAATTCAGCAGTTAAGAATATTCATGAACTAGATCAAAATCCAAAAGCAACACTGTAACAACCTGGAACCTGTTAGCAATCCACTAACAGTACTTGGAGCACTAGAAGCCTCTTGGGATGTAGGCCACGGGAATCAGGAAATATGCCAAGGTAATGCCTTAGTCTAAATGATGCCTGATCTAACGAGGCAACCCGGCGAGAGGCACTTAAAACTGAAGAAACTGTTTCGTGACACGCCTCCAGGCTTTGAAGCCTGTGTTTCCTTTTCCCTTAATCTGCTTGACCTTCGCAGACTCTGCGATTCACTCCTGTTTTTCCAAATCTGTCCTTTTCTATCCTCATTAAGGAAGCCAGGTGTTAGCTCCTCTGAAGAGCTATCACCGCTTGGCTCTGCAACATTCTCATCAGAATGTGTAGTTTCACTTTCCAAGCCACTGACCTCAGAATCAACATTTTCATTACCATCAGGGAAAAATGCATGTTCAGTAGCATCAGGACATACAATCAGAGAATCAGGTTCAGGTTCACACGTAGGCTGAATCCCAACAGGTGCTTTGATGTTGCTTTTTGGGGGGTTGGACTGGATGACCCATGCAGTCCCATCCAATTGGATGATTCTAAGTAATCCTTGATGGCAGATGAAAGGAAAAATTGGCCCTTGTGGGATCTTCCAACACTTTAGTGTTTGGCTCAAAGAGCACGAACCCAATTCCTTCTCCAGAGTAACCTTTGTTCTCTCCAGTCAGCCATACTCTGGTCTCAACTAAAATCTATATTGTTATGCTTGCTTTCTCAGCAGATTTCCCCCAGCAATATGGCTGCCTCATCCACACCCCGATGCAACTCCACCTCCATGGAGAGCTCCTCAATTAAAAAGGTGAGTATATTATTTTTGCTTAGACGCTTATTTCCTTCAAAAAGTAACATATTTCTGGGCAAGAGCTGTTTGCGGAAACATCGGTGTTGCTCTTTGCGTCTTTAATTTCATATTTCTGGGAAGCGCAGAGGAGAAGCCCAAGAGCCAGGCATCTTTGTTTAAAGAGAGTCATGTCAATCTGTTGAAGTAGAGGGATGAGATTTGCCTCGTGACACCTTTTGGACTCATAACTCTCTTTTAGTCTCACGATGCCAGGGCTCTGCCATATTCAGGTAGAGATCGACCAAACAAACTCCCAGTTGGTGTTAAATAATTTATTTAAAGCAGCACTTACTTTGTGGCTGTTTTAATAGTCCAAAACATAAAGATGGCACTCTGCCACAGGATAGAAAACAAAAACCAGCAGCAAACACTGTTGCAGGTTCAAGATAACACCGTAGTCAAAAGGTCCAGTCCAGTCGTCAAATGCCAAGAGTTCAGTGAGCAAAGTCCAGGGATCAAGAGTCTATACCGTAGTCAAAAGCCAATCCAGAGATTCAAGGTCCCAGGGTGTTGCAACTCAGAGTAAGCTTCCAAACACTGCCAAACACCACCACACAAGAGCTGTAGTTTTATATTTTACTAGCTTGGGGACCCGGCGGTGCCCGGGTTATTTGAGAAGGCATTGTTTGTTTTGTGAAGTTTGGTATTATCAGTTTGGTAATGTGTAATGCGATTTGTTAGGGGAAAAAACAGTCTTTCTTTTTTGTTTTTTTAATGAATGCTCCCATTAGAAAATGTATAAGGATGTGGGTGAACTACAATTTCCAGAATCATGGGTCAGTCATTCCCAAACCCTGCCATTACTTTAAGTTGGCCATGTTGGATCTGTGTGCCAAGTTTGGTCCAGATCCGACAGCAGCTGGGTTCAGTGATATTTAGGTAAGGGTGAACTACAACTCCCAGATTCCCAGGGCAATGACCCCAAGCTCAGCCAGTATGCACAATTGGCCATGTTGGATCTGTGTGCCAAGTTTGGTCCAGATCTATCATTGGCTGAGTTCACTGTTCTCTGGATAAGGGTGAACTACAACTCTCAAGGTAATCACCCCTAAACTCTGCGAGTATGGACAACTGCCCATGGTGAGTCTGCATGCCAAGTGAGTTCCAGGTCCATCATTAGTGCAGTTCAGAGTGCTCTTAGATTGCAGGTGAACTATGCATCCCAGTCCCTACAACTCCTATAAATCATTGTGAATTCTCTCCAGACCTCCCCAATATGTTCAGTTGCTGATCAATTCCTCTGCTGTGTGCTATAGGAAAGGGTTGGAACAGGATAAGGAGGAAGCAGTGGGTGGGGTCATGCAAATGAAGAGAGAAAGGAACACTGGGATGTGCTTGCTATAACCTGCAATGTCCTTCGAGAGAGTGACTTGCTGTCTTCTCAGCACTGGAAACAATAGCCTGTTTATGGAGGATGGAGACTGTCTGAGTGAACAGACACCTGGGCCACATATACAGATTTTCATTTTTATTTGTATAGATTGAGGAGAAAATCCAAGTCTAAATAAAGAGTAAGCATTGCAAAATTCCAAGGATTAAGGTTAAAAGCAGAATATAGTTCCAAAGATCTTTAGGTAAAAACAGGAGACATAATCCTATTGGCAAAGTTCAAACCAGAGTCCCAGATACAAGCAATGAAACAATTGCCCCATGAATCACCATGCAAGAAATCCTAAGCGTACTGCTTTCCAGGCTAAGGTTATTCCATGAAGCTTGCAGGTTAGTAAGCTACGTTGAACTGACGCTTTCACAGAGTATCCAGGAGGCCTAGATACCTTTCTAACATCAAAACATTAGGCTCCCAGCATCATAAAAGCATTGTGGTGACCTTTCACCGAGCTAGCCTCCCGTTTGTTTGCCAGACACGAACACCTCCTGACCCAGAGATTAAAGCGAGCTTCTCAGGTCAAGTCACTATCTACATTTTCGGTATCATTGTGGGAAGGCACCTGCTTGCTATCTCCTTCGTTAAAATTCCTTTGTGGTGAAAACAGCTGTGTTGACAATGCACTGTCTGTGAGAGCCTCAGAAGCAGGCTCAGAGATTTTAGGCACAGACAAAGAGCCAGGAAGCTGAAACCCAACAGGAATCTGAAACCCATCATCCTCATCGTCAGAAAATAGCTCAGCCACAACACAGGTTTTCAAGAGTGCAGGAGACAGGATACATGACATTTAGCACAATTGGCTCAAAAACCACTGCCTAAACAATATTGATGGGATATCCAAGCCTCCGTTATGAATGCTGCATTAGAGAGTTATTATAGTGGGATAATATCAAGGATAGTTTTGATGGTGTGGTGAATGAATTAGAACCAGACATCCTGAGGAGTGAGGTTGAATGGGCCTTGAGAAGCATTGCTAACAACAAGGCAGCAGGAGACGACGGGATCCCAGCTGAACTGTTTAAAATCTTGAAAGATGATGCTATCAAGGTGATGCATGCCATATGCCAGCAAATATGGAAAACACAAGAGAGACCAGATTGCCAATATCCGCTGGATAATGGAGAAAGGCAGGGAATTTCAGAAAAACATCTATTTCTGCTTCATTGACTACTCTAAAGCCTTTGACTACGTGGATCATCATAAATGGTGGCAAGTTCTTGGTGGGATGGGCATACCAAGCCCCCTTCCCTCTCTCCTGAGGAATCTGTACAAGGAAAGGCGTCCGGCAAGGCTGCATCCTCTCACCCAACCTTTTTAACGTGTATGCAGAACACATCATGTGAGGATGTGCATGGATTGATGAATGCAAGGCTGGGGTGGAAATGGCTGGGAGAAACATTAACAACCTCAGATATGCAGATGACACCACTCTGATGGCCGAAAGCGAGGAGGACCTGAGGAGCCTTCTTCTAATCAAGGTGAAAGAAGAAAGCGCAAAAGCCGGGTTGCAGCTAAACGTCAAAAAAACCAAGATTATGGCAACAAGGATGATTGACAACTGGGAAATAGAGGGAGAAAACGTGGAGGCCGTGACAGGGTTTGTATTTCTAGGTGGGAAGATGAGTGCAGATGCAGACTGTGGCCAGGAAATCAGAAGACGCTTCCTTCTTGGGAGGAGAGCAAGGTCCAGTCTCGATAAAATAGTCAAGAGTAGAGACATCAGACTGGCAACCAAGATCCATTGCCTAGTCCAAGCCATGGTCTTCCCTGTAGTCACATCTACGGATGTGAGAGCTGGACCTTCGGGAAGGCTGAGCGAAGGAAGAGAGAGGCTTTTGAGCTGTGGTGCTGGAGGAAAGTGCTGAGAGTGCCTTGGACCGCGAGAAGATCCAACCAGTCCATCCTCCAGGAAAGAAAGCCCGGCTGCTCACTGGAGGGAAGGATAGTAGAGGCCAAGATGAAGTCCTTTGAATGCCACATCATGAGGAGACAGCAAAGCCTGGAGAAGGCAATTATGCTGAGGAAAGTGGAAGGAAAAAGGAAGAGGGGCCGACCAAGGGCAAGATGGAGGGATGGCATCCTTGAAGCGACTGGACTGACCTTGAAGGAGCTGGGGGTGGTGACGGCCGACAGGGAGCTCTGTCGTGGGCTGGTCCATGAGGTCACGAAGAGTCGGAGACCACTGAATGAATGAACAACAACAACAACATAGTGGGATCAATTGGAATAGGATGCTGCTAATTGTGACACTGATCAGTGTAATTGCACCACGATGTTGTGTCATTTCCACCTTGTCCTTGATCTAACTGGATGATAAGCTTAACACGTATGAAGTTTTACATGTTTTATATGAGCCTTCCTTTTTAAATTGTTTTTTCCTCGCTAGCCTTTGAAAGATGGACCGAACTGGGAACACAACGAAGAAATACCTCGTCTGCCGGGGGAAACACGAGTCACAGGTAAAAAGAAAGCGCATTTTGCTCCCGGAGCAGGTTTACATGTGCTGGAACAACAATAGATAAATGCTGGAAAACACCAGGATCTTTCCTGCAAAATTATTGACACATTTATTTATTTATTATTCAACAAAATAAATAAATAAATGTTGGAAAACACCAGGATCTTTCCTGCAAAATTATTGGCAGATTTATTTATTTATTATTCAACAAAATAAATAAATAAATAAATGTGGGAAAACACCGGGATCTTTCCTGCAAAATTATTGACACATTTATTTATTTATTATACAATAAATAAATACATAAATAAATAAATGTTGGAAAACACCAGGATCCTTCCTGCAAAATTATTGACACATTTATTTATTTATTATATAATAAATAAATAAATGTCAAAAAACACCGGAACCTTTCCTGCAAAATTGTTGACACATTTATTTATTTATTTATTTATTATATAGTAAATAAATAAATAAAAATGTAATGTTCGTTTGTGGGATTAGCATAACTCAAAAACCACTGAACGAATTGACACAAAATTTGGACACAAGGCAGCTATCAGGCCAACGAGTGACCATCATTCAGAAAAACACTGAAAAACACAGAAGAAGGGACTTAAAAAGCAAAAATAATAATAACATTATAACACATGCGCAAAGCACATACAAACACACACGAAACTCATACACAGACAGGGCCATAGCAACGCGTGGCAGGAGATGGCTGGTATATAAATAAAAATATAAGGTTGGGGTAGAAATGCATGTAATAAATAAATATAATATAATATAGGTTAACAACTATACGCGTTTACCAACAGTTAGTAGAGGCTTGGAAGGTTGCTATTTCCAACAAGAACAGCCCACTTGACATCTCCTTACCTGTGTAGGGATGGAGGAGGAGGAGGAAATCTTGGATGGATTGCCATGTGTTTATTGTCCAACTGTTGTTCCTTCCTCAGACAAAGAGGTCATCTACATGTGTCCCTTCAACGGTCCTGTCAAAGGAAGAGTCTACATCACAAACTACAGGCTCTACCTGAGAAGCGTGGAATCGGTAAATACTCTCTAGTCGTACCCTAAGGTGTGGAGCAATTTCTCACGGTGGCTCCTCCGCCGAAAGTGACTGCACTCCATTTGCAACCATTGCTCTTGTCTCAGACCTGTAATTATATTACCCCGTTTGGCCCATTTGGCTTCGGCGTTCTATTCAAACACCTTCAAAGCTTTCTGTGGACGTAGGAAGAAGGGGGAGAAAAGGGAATAGAAAAGGGGGGAAGGAAGGGAAGAGGAAAAGAAGGAAGGAAAGAAGAAAGGGAAGAAAGGAGAGAAAGGGAGGGAAAGAAAAGTGGGGAGGAAGGGAAGAGGAAGAGAAGGAAGGAAGGAGAGAAGGAAAGTAGAAAAGGAAAGAAGGAGAGAAAGGGAGGAAAAGAAAAGTGGGGAGGAAGAGAAGAGGAAGAGAAGGAAGGAAGGAGAGAAAGGGAGGGAAAGAAAAGTGGGGAGGAAAGGCAGAGGAAGAGAAGGAAGGAAAGAAGAAAGGGAAGGAAGAAAAGGGAGGGAAAGAAAAGTGGGAAGGGAAGAGAAGGAAGGAAGGAGAGAAGAAGAAAGGGAAGGAAGAAGAGAGAGGGAAAGAAAAGTGGGGAGGAAGAGAAGGAAAGAAGAAAGGGAAGGAAGAAGAGAGAGGGAAAGAAAAGTGGGGAGGAAGAGAAGAGGAAGAGAAGGAAAGAAGAAAGGGAAGGAAGAAGAGAGAGGGAAAGAAAAGTGGGGAGGAAGAGAAGAGGAAGAGAAGGAAGGAGAGAAGAAAGGAAAGGAAGGAGAGAAAGGGGGGAAAGAAAAGTGGGGAGGAAGGGAAGAGGAAAAGAAGGAAGGAAAAAAGAAAGGGAAGGAAGAAGACAAAGGGAGGGAAAGAAAAGTGGGAAGGGAAGAGAAAGAAGGAAGGAGAGAAGGAAAGAAAGGGAAGGAAGAAGAGAGAGGGAAAGAAAAGCGGGGAGGAAGAGAAGGGGAAGAGAAGGAAGGAAGGAGAGAAGGAAAGAAGAAAGGGAAGGAAGAAGAGAGAGGGAAAGAAAAGTGGGGAGGAAGAGAAGAGGAAGGGAAGGAAGGAGAGAAGGAAGAAGAAAGGGAAGAAGAGAAAGGGAGGGAAAGAAAAGTGGGGAGGAAGAGGAAGAGAAGGAAGGAAGGAGAGAAGAAAAGAGAAAAGGGAAGGAAGGAGAGAAAGGGAGGGAAAGAAAAGTGGGGAGGAAGGGAAGAGGAAGGAAAGAGGGAAGGAAGGTTGGCCACAACGTGTGGCGAGTACAGCTAGTAACATAATTAAACTTTATTTCTCGACCGCTCTCTCTCCCCAAAGGGACTCCGGGCAGTTTACAGACACAAAACAAAAGGCAAACATTCAATGCCACAAATGAATGCAAACATATCAAAATAATAATAATAATAATAATAATAATAATAATAATAATAATAACAACAACAACAACTTTTTTATACCGCGCCAACCATCTCCCGATGGTTGGACAAGCCCAAAATTACAATTAAAACACAAAAGATTAAAAAACGTCAGATAAAATACAAACACTCACAATTATAAACAACATCAAAACAATATGGCTGGAAAAAAAGAACATAGCTGGAGTGCAAACTCATTGAGTGCAATACATTCTGGAAGGAGTGCAAGAAAACTGCAACAGTCAAATGGGGGGGGGGGGAGGCTGGAAATACTGTCAACAGCGTGTCAGCATCAAAATAATACAAGATAATGCCCAGACTTGCAGTGTGTTTATGCGTGCGGAATAATCCGTTTGCTCCTTTCCCCCCCGATCAGGATCCTGTGGTGATATTAGATGTTCCTTTGGGTGCTATTTCAAGGATTGAGAAAATGGGAGGCGCATCGAGCAGAGGAGAGAATTCATACGGATTGGATATTACTTGCAAGGTAACAATAGATCAACAGTCTTTCCCAATCGCCACACGTGTGAAGTGAGGGAGAGAGACTATTTCATCTTTAAAAACCTCTTTGCTGCCTTATACTGATTCAGTTTCTCCTTTTATATTGGCTGGGACTTTCTGTGTTCTGTTAAACCTTTGTACTTTATATCGCAGGCAATGAAACACTCTTGTGTATAACAAAGTAACACATTTTATTTATAACTTCTGGCTCCAACGCTTGTGGTTACATTTGTGTTTTTTTGCAATCTTGAGGCGTACAGTCAGTATCATTTACTTGGTTAACTTTTCTGAATAAACTATCAATGTTTCACATTCACAAACATGTTACTTGCTTTACACACTCTTGGCTGAATTATATTCTGACTAAAACAACACTAGCCTTCTTTATGTTCCTTAAAACTCGAGCTCTATTTAACTAATTGCTTCTCTATATCAGAAGTCTCTATATCAGTCTCTATATCAGAAGTCACTCTAACTGCCTCTTTCAGAACCTTGGCTCCGCCTCTTTGGGATGTTCAGCTCTGCTCTCCCCAACTGTCATTTTGGCCTAGCAGCCCCTCCAAATCCTGGGCCTACACCAATCTGAATATGACCAATCGCCTTCACATATGCAAATGAATCCTATCTCTGCTGTTGCTACCTTGTCTGTGCCTATTCTTCCCTATTTGCCATATGTAAACATAGAGCTATACACCAAAACATTAACATAGAGTAGCAATTTCACTACAACGTGTTTTATGCTCTTGCTCGGATAAGCATGGAAAACAAACTTGCCCTAAATGACAAGTAATAATGTATTATGGAGTCCCTGGTGGCGCAGTGGGTTAAAGTGCTGAGCTGCTGAACTTGCTGACCGAAAGGTTGCAGATTCGAATCCGAGGAGCGGGGTGAGCTCCCGCTGTTAACCCCAGCTTCTGACAACCTGCCAATAGGTATTTATTTATTTATTTATTTGCTCCATTTATATACTGCTTTTCTCAGCCTTTGGGCGACTCAACGCGGTTAACAATGGCAAAATTCAATGCTCAAAACATCATAAAAACAGTTACAAACAATTGAAAACAATAGCATAAGAAACAATCAATTAAACATCAATATAACATCTCATTAGCATCTCATAGGTAGAATCAAAATCCAATCTCATCATCCATTGTTAACGTTCTGGTGGGAAAGTAACGACGCTCCATGCAGCCATGCTGACCACATGACCTTGGAGGTGTCCATGGACAACGCCAGCTCTTCAGCTTAGAGATGAGCACCAGTGTCAGACACAACTGGACTTAATGTCAAGGGGAAACCTTTGCCTACCTTACCTACTGTATTGCAATATTTGTTTTGAATGTGCATCCTGTGTGTAACCCTGCAAGGGCTTTCAAGGCATCTCTTGGTGTGTCTTCATTTGAGAAAGCAATAGTTTATATCTGGGAAATGCTTTTGTTTTGCCTGTCAGATTGCTTGGGATGTTTCTGTTGGCTTGGTTTTGTAAAATGTATATTCTGTCATCCAAATTTTAGGATATGAGAAACCTACGCTTTGCATTGAAGCAAGAAGGCCACAGCAGAAGAGATATATTTGAGCTCCTGACCAAATACGCTTTCCCACAGTCACATAACTTGGTGAGTTTGTTTTGCTGGACTGTATTCCTGGTGACGGTATTGACACATCACTTGGTGAGTTTGTTTTGCTGTGGACTTTGCCATTCTGATCCCCAACAACAACAACAACAAAGAATATGGACAAAACAAACAGCAAATTTGAAAACGATGGCAACACTTTCCTTTATTTCTCTCTATGGCAGTGAGTGCGTACTTAGAAATAAAGTGGGTACTCATTGCCACAGAAGGGCTAAAAAGTCATACCGTCCAGGAAGCGTTCTAGGTGAATCATAGAATCCTAGAACCCCAGAGTTGGAACCCTCCTGGGCCATCATCCAGTCCAACCCAAAGGAATGGTAGAAGGAATGGTAGAAGGATTATGAGAACGGTAGGAATGGTAGAAGGAGAAGGAATGGTAGAAGGATTATGAGAACGGAATCTGATTTTACTGAGGCGTTGATGACCACGTTGTTTTGTCTTGTATTGTCTGTCGTGTATGTTGTGTTTTAATCTAATTTTTATTGTTATATAAATTGCATTGTAAACCGCATTGAGTCGCCGAGTTAGGCTGAAAAATGCGGTATAAAAATAAAGCAAATAAATAAATAAATAACCCCATTCTGCCAAGAAGCAGGAATATTGCATTCAAAGCACCCTGACAGATGGCCATCCGGCCTCTGTTTCAAAGCTTCCAAAGAAGGAGCCTCCACCACAGTCCCTCTGGGGCAGAGAGTTCCACTGCTGAACGGCTCTCACAGTCAGGAAGTTCTTCCTCATGTTCAGGTGGAATCTCCTTTCTTGTAGTTTGAAGCCATTGTTCCTTTGCGTCCTAGTCTCCAGGGAAGCAGAAAACAAGCTTGCTCCCTCCTCCCTGTGGCTTCCTCTCACATATTTATACATGGCCCTCATTCTGTCTCCTCTCAGCCTTTTTTTCTTCTCGCTAAACATGCCCAGCTCCTTAAGCCGCTCCTCATAGGGCTTGTTCTCCAGACCCCTGATCATTTGAGTTGCCCTCCTCTGGGCACATTCCAGCTTAGAGTCAACATCTCTCTTGAATTGTGGTGCCCAGAATTGGACACAATATTCCAGGTAGAATTGGACACAATATTGAAGTTTGTGTTCAGAGATGAGTAACTGAAGTGGGTCTACAGCATGCATGGGCAAACTTCAGCCTTCCTCCAAGTGTTTTGGATGTCAACTCCCACCATTCCTGACAGTCTCAGGCCCCTTCCTTTTCCCCGTCAGCCGCTTAAGTCACACACTCAGAGAAAGAGTAAACCTCTGAACAAACCTTACCAACAGACTGCTCTGATAGATTCACCATAAGTCCGAAATGACTTTAACGCAGTGAAGGCTGGGTAGATGCGGGGAATGATGCCGTGGATGGAGCGTGTCTGGATTTCAGGAAGGCCTTCTTTGACAAGGTCCCCCGTGACCTTCTGGCAAGGAAACCAGTCCAATGTGGGCGAGGCAGAACTACGGTGAGGTGGATCTGGAATTGGTTAAATGGATGAACCCAGAGGGTGATTCTCCCCAAGGCTTCCTCCTCTTCAACCTGGAAAGAAGTGACAAGTGGAGGGCCATCCGCAGAGTTCCGTCCTGGGCCCGGTCCTGCTCAGGATCTCCATTCATGACTTCTTAGATGAAGGGCGAGAAGGCAGGATCATCAAGTTTGCAGACGGGACCAAATTGGGAGGGAGAGCCAAGACTCCAGAGGACAAGAGCAGGACTCAAAGGGATCTTGACAGATTAGAGAGATGAAGGGCCAAAACGAACACAATGAAGTTCAACAGGGACAAATGCAAGAGACTCCACTTAGGCAGGAAAAACGAAATGCAAAGAGACAGAATGGGGGACAATGAGGCCAGGCTTGAGTGCAGGATGTGTGGAAAAGACCTTGGAGTCCTCGTGGGGAGGAAGGTGAACATAAGCCAGGAATGTGATGTGGGGGCAAAAAAAGCCAATGGGATTTTGGCCTGCATCAAGAGGAGCCTAGTGTCTAGATCCAGGGAAGTCCTGCTCCCTATAAAGACTCCTTTATGCTATTTGGGCAGGGGGTCAAACAATCCCACCGCTGCCACCAAATTATAAAGATATGCTCTTGATGGCCGTCTGGGCAGGGGGTAAAGCAATCCCACTGCTGGCCCTCCTTCAATAAGGAATTGACACCACTTTGGCTCTTAGACAACACTTGAGGGGATGTCTCTTTATTTAAACCTTCGCTGCCACCATAAGTATAAATGAACAGGAACCCTCTAGCTGGTAAAAATAGTAAAAGGCTTCTTAGACCACCATGTACTGTGTCTTTTACAAGGGTTTCTTTGAAGGGAAACAGGTTGAGGTTGAATAAAATGAAAAGGAACTAAATCCACAAAGGGCACGTGACTCAGGCTTAAGTTTTAAAAATAACAAGGAAAGTTTATTGAAGTAAAAATTACAGAATGAAGAGAATGCAGTTTCATAAGCTTGGCTGTTACAATTTAAAGTGTTCTTGTTCTTAAAAGCGTAACGGTTGCATGAGAGAATGGTTCTATCTTTGTTACAGTTCCTATACAAAACCCAGCTATTTCTTCTCTAGAATAGCTGTAACCAGTCTGCCACAGCCTACCTTGCTGTGCAAACTACAGGCAAGCTGCCTATTCCTAACAGGAACTCCTAAAAGCCTTCTA
This sequence comes from Anolis sagrei, assembly GCF_037176765.1. Taxonomy (NCBI): domain Eukaryota; kingdom Metazoa; phylum Chordata; class Lepidosauria; order Squamata; family Anolidae; genus Anolis; species Anolis sagrei. Next base: position 36,015,357 of record NC_090030.1, on the reverse strand, counting down.
TAATCTTGCTCCCACTCTAACATCAACCAGAACTGAACTGAACTGACAAAATAAGCTTCTCTCTTTCCCTCCAACAGTCTAACTCCGCCCCCCCCTTTCACAAACCAATCCTGGCTGTTTCAGGACTGGCCCAGGCCTAGGCCACTCCCCCTCTCTGAACTGGAGCTTTTCCCTAAACTAAGATGGCTCCTGCAGCTCTCTGCCAGGCCTTCTAAGCTGAAACTAACTAGCCTGTCTCTTCCTAGGCCCTGCCACCCCGGCTGGCAAGGTAAGGGATCTTCACACTCCCCATCCTCTTTTCCGCTTTGGTTAGACCACTTTACCTGGAATATTGTGTCCAATTCTGGGCACCACAATTCAAGAGAGATATTGACTCTAAGCTGGAATGTGTCCAGAGGAGGGCGACTCAAATGATCAAGGGTCTGGAGAACAAGCCCTATGAGGAGCGGCTTAAGGAGCTGGGCATGTTTAGCCTGAAGAAGAGAAGGCTGAGAGGAGACATGATAGCCATGTATAAATACATGAGAGGAAGCCACAGGGAGGAGGAGGGAGCAAGCCTCCTTTCTGCTTCCTTGGAGACTAGGACGCAGTGGTACGATGACTTCAAACTACAAGAGAGGAGATTCCACCTGAACATGAGGAAGAACTTCCTGACTGTGAGAGCCGTTCAGCAGTGGAACTCTCTGCCTCGGAGTGTGGTGGAGGCTCCTTCTTTGGAAGCTTTTAAGAGGAGGCTGGATGCCCATCTGTCAGGGGTGCTTTGAATGCAATATTCCTGCTTCTTGGCAGAATGGGGTTGGACTGGATGAGGGCCCAGGAGGTCTCTTCCAACTCTAGGATTCTATTATTATTATTATTATTATTATTATTATTATTATTATTATTAAACAGAGGCTGGATGTCCATCTGTCAGGGGTGCTTTGAATGCAATATTCCTGCTTCTTGGCAGAATGAGGTTGGACTGGATGGCCCATCAGGTCTCTTCCAACTCTTTGATTCTAGGATTCTATGAGGCTGGATGGCCATCTGTCAGGGGTGCTTTGAATGCAATTTTCCTGCTTCTTGGCAGAATGGGGTTGGACTGGATGATGGCCCAGGAGGTCTCTCCCAGCTCTTTGATTCTATGATTCACCTAGAACGCTTCCTGGACGCTATGACTTTTTAGCCCTTCTATGGCAATGAGTACCCACTTTATTTCTAAGTATGCACTCACTGCCATAGAGAGAAATAAAGGAAAGTGTTGCCATCGTTTTCAAATTTGCTGTTTGTTTTGTCCGTTTCCTTTGTTTTTGGTGCTTTTAAAGAGAGGCTGGATGGCCATCTGTCAGGGGTGATTTGAATGCAATATTCCTGCTTCTTGGCAGAATGGGGTTGGACTGGATGATGGCCCAGGAGGTCTCTTCCAACTCTTTGATTCTATGAGGCTGGATGGCCATCTGTCAGGGGTGATTTGCAATATTCCTGCTTCTTGGCAGAATGGGGCTGGACTGGATGATGGCCCAGGAGGGCTCTTCCAACTCTAGGATTCTATGATTCTATGAAAGAAAAAGAGAAGGGAAGGTAGGAAGAAAAGGGGTAGAGAAGGAAGGAGAAAGGGAAAGGAAAAAAGAAGGAAGGATGGAGAGAAAGACAGGAGGAGGGAAGGTTGGCCACAGCATACTAGCAGGTATCGGTAGTATGCTCTAAAGATGCCCAGTTAGTGCCGTTTGGCATCCTTTCACGCCTCCCTTTTCAGGAGCAGCAGGAGATCTTTCTAGTAACGTTTGCCAAGTGCCTCTGTTCTTCCTGGAATACTCTCCTTTGCATTCAGTTCACCTCATTTTCACCCTGGCTTGCTAGTTCTTCATGCAAAGCAGGCATCATTGAAATGCTGGGAATTGGGAGAGAGAGGGCTCTTTTAGATTTGCAACAAGGATCTAAGCTGAGGAAGGTCTACTGTGCTTCTGCCTCCCAGCTCTTCCAGGTCCAATTGTATTTGCAAACGTTAGTATGATTATGCATTGTCGAAGGCTTTCACGGCTGGAATCACTGGGTTGTTGTAGGTTTTTTGAGGCTATATAGCCATGTTTTAGAGGCATACTCTCCTGACGTTTCGCCTGCATCTATGGCAAGCATGTCAGAGATAGACGATGCCCAGCGGAAGGAATGCTGGATCAGCAGACACTGAGTTGCAAAATAAGGACGCTGCAGGCTTTGAGTTACAAAAGAAACTAAGTTTACTAAGCACATTCAACAGATACGTCTTACTACAGCGAGCTACAATTCAGGAACGAGTCAAAACGAAAGTCTCTTCACATCTGCTTATCTTCTCTTGCTGAGACTGGTTACTCCCTTCTGTTCCCAGCAAGAGCAAACCTTATCTTACTTTTCTCAAGTTCACTCAATCACAGCCTCAAAGTGTAAACATTCTGCACAGCATTTCTAATTCACAGTAGCATCCATCTTGGCAATACATAGAAGCACATTTAAAACACATACATAATTAATCCTGAAAAAGCATCCTCAGAGTTTGCCATAGATGCAGGCGAAACGTCAGGAGAGAATGCCTCTAAAACATGGCCATATAGCCCCAAAAAACCTACAACAACCCAGTTAGTGTGATTCATGTTTAACGTTAACCACTGTGGACTCCCGGAGTCGTTCTAGCTTAGATTGCAAATGTGGAGAAAGGGTTGGTTCTGCTCTGACTTGGGGACGTGAGTGCCAGGTTTAAATATTGGAAAGGACGTGCCATTGAGGAG